>NC_143580.1:136611986-136764712 GCF_048544385.1 Mastigoproctus giganteus
ATCAACTGATGATGTTACCAACATTGAATTCTAAATGGGAAGCCTTCAGGGACTTAATTTTGGAGGCTACTAGGCTTTCATTCCAACTAAGAGATACTGTTCAAGGTTTAGGCCTAAATGGATGTCAGATGAATTAATGAGGCGTGTGGCAGAGAAGAAAAATGTATGGGATGCATATAAAGTATCAAGTGAAACAGAAGCCTATGGCAGGTATAAACTAGTCTGTAATCAAGTCACAAAGGAAGACTATGCATATATTAAGTGCAAAAGCATCATTAATACACAGCCATTTCTGAATAAACAGAATATTTATAAGGCGGCATCATTTTAAGTTATATCTCATATTGTGAATACCTTCACAACAAGTTGCCATAATATTGCACTACTTCGAATAAGTAACGCTTCACCATAAGGAGAAGACTAATGTTACTTATTCTCAGATAGGTATCTGAGATATATATACATAGTCTAAATTTGCTCGCAGCTTGAGGCTTTAGCCCTAAATACATCTTAGTCACAAAGGAAGTTAAGCAGGTGAAGGCAGATTACGAGAATTCTTTGGCAAAGGAGGCAATGGAAAATAGCAAAGAGTTCTTTACTTAAGTAAGCTCTAGAAGGAATGGGATGAATCATTTTTGATGAATACATTATGATAACTACAGGATTATAATGTTATACATGCTACAGAAAGATGCAAACCTTTTAGAGAACAACGCCAAAATTATTACAGTATACAATTTCTCCTGAAAGTTCTGTTGCGAGAGAAATGGTATACTGTAATAATTTTTTCATGTTTTCTTATTTTTAATAATTTTCATATGAAAATAATTTTTTCATATGCATCATTTGACACTACTAATACTAATATAGATGACGGTACATTTAACTGAAAATTTTAATGTTGTCGATCTTCTTAATATTACCTCAGCAACAAAAGTAATCATAAGCGGTCTACTTTATTCTTAAATAAAATTTCAACAAAAATGATATATGATAACTGAATAATAAATAACTGCAGAAAATTTTTTACTTACAGAAAAGCATTCCAAAGACAATATGCCAATACCCAGAATAAACTTTTTCATATTTAGTTAAGTACACTATTTGAATTGCATGTACAAAAGGTACCATGGTGCTCATATTCAAAATCATTTCATAACCAACTTTTTCATATTTACAATTTGCTGAACTGAGTAGAGTTTCCTGAAAAAAAATAAATAATAAATAATAATAATAAACAAAATAAAATAAATAATAAATGATAATAAAAAAAAATACAGTAAACCCTCGATTTAACGGACCCCAATATAACGGATTTCACAGACCAGACAAATAATAATACAGTAATGTACATATTAATCTCAACAATATTACTTTTTTTGGCTATACAAAACTTTAGTGTTATTATTAATAAAAAAATAATAATTATTATCTACAGGTAATTCTCGACTTTACAAGTTCCTAGCGTGCACTCGTAAAGCGAAAACTCGTAAAGCGGGAATTTAATCCCATAGACAATGTTAAAAATAGGGGTTATGTTCTCAACAATGAAATTAGTTAGCTAATTAGTTTGTTTAAACAATGATTGATTTATCCAAAGAAATTAAAACGTGGCCTGTAAAATCAAGCAAATTATAATAAAGAAATTATTTATGACTTACAAATTTTAAAGAATATTTATTCTTCATCATCAATTATTGGCTCCGCACTCGCTGGTTGGTTGCACAAGGAGTTGTCTTCTTCAGAAATGCTTCAAGAGGTGTTTGTTTCCAAGATAATCTTCTATTTTCTTTATAAATTTCAACAGATGAATTAGCATTTTTTAACGGAACGCACAAATTGTAACTAACACGATTTGTGCGGAGTAACAAGTTTACGAAGCTTAAAAAAAAAAAAAGGAATGAAGAAAAGATTCTGAAAATTTATTTATGTTTTTATATAATTGAAGATTTCAGTAAAGGGCGAACACATTTCACCATAATAACATAAAAAACCACACAATTCCACCTATCAGTATTTTCACAAATGCAATAACATTGAGTTTACTACCCGTTTATAATTGCTTGCAGTAACAGAAAAGCCCAATAAACTGCAAAACCGCAAATTGTTTTTATTGTTTTATGGTCGTGACCTCCAGAAAATGTGCTTTAGAAAAATGTCAAAAAAGCATTCAAAATTGGTTCTTATAACAGAACATGTGATAACGATGGAAGTGTAGTGCATTTCAATGATTTGAATTGGTAACTAATGCAATTTGTACTATAAAAATAACCTTTTAGAGAGTTATATAGCAAAAATTAACTTCCGAGGTCGTGGAACGAATTACCAAAAAACAATATGTTATTGAGTTCACATTACGATATTTTCACAATACGATAGTGTCTGTGAAACGGATTAATATCATAAAGCTGGGTACACTGTATTGTATAGCTATGTGCATGGTTTGAAATGCAGTATTTATGAATGTTTAACATTCATTTTTTGGGATTAATGTTCATATTTTCGATTTTGTTGATACTTTGGGAAAAAAATCTCGTAAACCTGGGAACTCGTAAAGCGAGAACTGTCTGTATTTTCATTATTGTTTTGATAATTACCTTTTATTTTTATAATCAAATTCAGGAAATTGTTTTTTTATTCTTTCTGAAAACACATTCAAATAACTGTTTTCCCAGATTACAGATAAGAACAGGAGGTGACTTCCAATCTGAACATGACTCGGGACACTAAACTGCAGGTCTACAGACTCGCTTTGTTTCGGTCTCAGTCTACCTTAAGCTATAGTGCAGTCAGCTTGTATACAGTGTTTCTGTGATTTCTGAATTGTGACTTTATTTATTCAATAATTTTGCAATCCTTACAATTTAAAATGGCATCAAGTGATAGAGGAGTTAAAAGAAAGCATGTGAACTTAAATGTGGCACAGAAATTAGAGCTAATTGAGAAATTAGAACAAGGCGTCTCAGTAGCATGTGTTTGAAATTTACGCCATTAAAAAAGCAAACTGTTTCTGATATCCATAAATCAAAGGCCAAATTGCAATATTTTTCTTTAAAATACAGTGTTGATAGCTCTAAATGTGGTTCTACAGAGTAGAAAATACATGAAAGTTGCACAAGATAAAAACTTAGAAGAAGCTGTGTATAGGTGGTATGTTCAACAGAGATCTAGTGGTGCTAATGTACAAAGTTTTGAGTTGGAATCTGCATGTGAAACTAATCATTATAATCTTTATTGTACAAAGGATGTATACAATTTACCCTTAACGGCAGGAATGCCAGGGGCCTTCACATTGGCTGGTGTACAAAGGCCTTGAGGACAGGGCCCACATCGAAGTTCGGGTTCATCCCCCAGGGCCAACAATATAATACGTTTCAGTTAAATTATTCACAATATTCATAAAAATGTTATACAGTATTTTTTGACATTATATACAATATTATACAGACATCCTTTTTAAATTTATTATACTGCGACATTACTGTGCAGTTTTCCTGGTTGAGTTTAGGTCATCAAGGATCTCCCTCTGGTATTTGCGGTCCTTGACAAATTTGTAGAGGTCGCCTTTGATTGCTTGGACTGTGATATGCATCTGCTTGTGGAGAAAGCGGTCGCTAAGGGCTAGTCTGTTATGGTTGGCTATAAGGGTTGGAGCTGATCTCAGTGCAGGTTGAGGGATCCTCTAGCTGCACAGTTCCCATATGTTTGGCTCCGAGATTATTCCAGTGGCCATTTTGACAGTTAAGGTGAGGCGTCTTTCCATTATAAGATTTGGCAGTCGGGCAAAGTTCAGTGCGGTTGCCATCGCAGTTGTTCTTTGCTGGGGTGGACGATGATGTTTATGTGTGACCCAACGAAGGAGCAAGTATTCGGAGGAGTACACACGCTTGATATTCATGGGGGCTGCAGATGCCCATATTTCTGAGGCGTATAACACGACGGAGTATACAGAGGTGTATACGTACCGCCAAGTCACATCCAGATCCTTAACGTGAAGTAGTTGTTGTTTGGTAATCCACCGCATTTTGCAGAATTTTGTTATGAGCTTGTCAATGTGGGGCTTGAAGGTCAGTTTACAATCGAAAACTACTCCCAAATCTGTATGTGTATTTACCACTGGAAGGAAAATGCCATTTAGAGAAACTTGGATTTCAGTGGGTTGGTGCTTCAACGAAAAGACACTTTGGGCTGATTTTGCAAGATTAATAAGTAGTCTTGGAAAACACATGGGATTTAATGTTAAGGCAAGTGATTAGTGGCTGTGGCATTTTAGAAAAAGCATGGCATTATGAACAAGAAAACCTGTGGTGAATCTTTAATTGTAGACACTTCACAAGTTGAGCCATTTAGAAAATTTATAAATGAACTTAAATCTGAGGGCCTTATTTTATCACAGGTTTACTATGTCGATGAAACTGGCCTGCTCTATCATGTTGTAGACCAGCGTATTTCCTAAAAATACGCTGGCCTACAAACATGAACACAGCACTCCTGGTCACAAGTTAAGTAAGGAGTGAATTTCTGCCTTACTTTGTGCAAATGCTGATGGCTTCCATCGCCTGAAGCCCATGGTGGTAGGAAAATCAAAGAAACCACTCACTCTTAAAAACATTATGAATCAGATGCCTGTTATTTACACCAGCTCAAAGAATGTGTGGTTTATTTCAGAGATTTTTTTTGACTGATTCTTCAACCACTTTGTCCCTGATGAGAGGCACTTCCAGACAGACGTTCTGAAAATTTCCCCCAGTAATGTAAAGGCATTGTTGCTTCTTGACAATGCCCCTGCTCATCCTAGTGCTGAGAAGTTAGTTAGTAAGGATGGCAGAATTAAATGTGTTTTTTTGCCTCCTAACACAAATTCAGTTATTCAGCCAATGGACCAGGGAATAATTGCAGCCTGCAAGAAGTTGTAAGAAGTAATGGTTGTGTTGGAGGATGAAGAAAATGCAGAAGAAGACACAAGAGGAGCCAGAACACTTCAGAATCTACAAGCCTACAACATTAAGTCTGCTCTCTTGAACTTTGCAGCTGCTTGGAAGGAGATGAAGACTATGACTTTGGTAAATGGTTGGAAGAAGTTGTACAATATTGAACCAGATTTGGATTTTGAAGGATTTGAGGCAAATTACTTTCAGCGCACCCTTGTAAATGCTGGCAACCAGGAAACAACTGAAGATGATGTTCTGAAATGGCTTGAAAATGATGAAGGTGATCCTGGCTACCAAGTCCTCACTGAAGAAGAAATTGTGGACAAGGTTCAATATGGCAAGGCAAGGGAAGAAGGAGAAGACGTTGAGGAAGAGCAAATTACACCTGCATGGCCTACACTGTCTGAAATGAGAAATCTCGTGGACATCGCCATCCACTACATAGGCACATCTTCTGACCCTGAAATTGTCCCTTACTACGAACATTTTTGGCAGTTCAGGGCAATCATTATTAAGAAACATCAGACTGGCAAACAACTGAAGCTGGATGCTTTCTTTAAGCAAACTTCACCGACTCCCACTCCTATTTCATCTCCAACTGCTTGTACATCTCAACCATCTACAAGCAAACAGATGACACCAGTGCCTCCATTTGTGCCCATTTCAGGATAATCTGAAGCTGAGGATTCACCTAACGACTACTGAGGATTCAAATAACGACTACTGTACTACTACCACTATAGTCACAGCAAAATACTCTTCAACTACACTGTCAAAAAGGTGAGTAAATATTACATATTCTTTATTATAATTTAATAATTTTATATTGTACAGTACTGTATATTGTATTAAAGCTTTTTTTTTTTTTTACATTAAGAACCAATAAAAAATGCCCCCCCCCCCAAGTTACATTCGATTTAACGGACTTTCGGCATTAATGGACACCCCTTCTCCCCTATTAGACCATTAAATCGAAGGTTTACTGTACATTAAAAAAATTTACACTGCAGTACAGTACAGTACAGTACAGTAGGAGGGTGGCTGAAAGTCACAAGCAGGCATGCTGCTTTACTGTATATAACACGCAATATTTTGTGTGGGGTCGAGGCAAGAAATAGTTTCAAAATTGTGCAATTTTAATTTCTTGCTTTATTCTAACTCTGCACTGAATAAGAACAAATAATACCTTTAGTAACTACCTTACCTCATTTCCAATGGTATCACTGAACAAACAAAACTGCATTTGAAACCAAAATTCTACATAATTGCACACGGGTATGCGGTGCATTTTATACAGCAACACATTTTTAATTGATATATTATTCCAATTAAAAAATAATATCAATGATGCAGATCAAAACTGAAAACATTATTCAGCACATACTAAAATTCACATTGAAATTATTCTAATAGATTTTGATATTTAGATTTAAGTGGGGCAGTTGATACAAGCAACGCTATGCCAAGCGAAAGGTTAATAAAATTGCTATTTTTCAATTTTCTTAAAAATTCTCAAGTCTTGCATTCTATGAAATATTTCCCACTGTGGAATGGAGTAAATCATAAAGGATATATCAGGTAATTCCATACTTAATGTCCTTTTATTTCCTCTTTTTAAATATAATCAAAATTACATTAAATCAAGGTTTTTTTTTTTCTTTTTTATCACAGCTATATTTTCGCTGCATCCTCTGCGACTTTCTACCACATTAGAAAACATTTCAGTATCAAGTTTATAAAATTCCTTTGGCTTTGAAACCAAGAATGCCAAGAGAGCACTTATTCCAGCTTTGAAAATTTAAGTAATTTCTATCAGAAAAGTGTTGTAGACTTCTAAATAGGTAGTACAAAGAGTAAATACAGCATAGAATTTTCTCTCAACAAACTAACTTTTTAAAATATGATTCGATCCAAGAATGTGAGTATATGCACTGCCCTGATGAAACAAAGCACCTTTGCAAGTGCTAAACAATGAACAAGGTTTTATTTACAATTCAGTGCTCAAACTTAGGGAGTTATTGGTAATACACTTTGGCTATGATTGTTTTAGGTAACAGTTCAAAATAAACCACTCACTGAATAGCTCACTAAACACTGAAACTTTTTTGAACTGAAGTCCATCTCTTGACTGTGGTATAGCAGATTTTTCAGAAGCAACAAATTGATATGGTTTAACACTGTGAAAGAACATCAGTTTTTCATATCCATTATGGCAATTCAAAAAAAGGGAGGGGGGGAGCACCATGCAAAAAATAAAAAAAATTAAATTTTTTGATCCACCTTTATTTTCAATTTTTCTGATCATGTTTAATAATTTTTTTTCAAATTAAAAGGTTTCAATTTTTAATTAATTTTTGAAATTAAACCTCTTTTTGGACTTCCTGGCAAGCAAAATGCAAATTTAAAATCCACATGCTTCAACAAACATGTGCAATTAGATGCCAGCCTTTTAGTAAGAGGTGCACTCACTGCATGAAATGTGAAGAATGCACATCAACAGTTTGATTCTAGACAATGTATCAATGTCACAAAATCAGAAAGCATTACCGACTGGAGGAAAGCACATAGCAGTAAAGCCAGCACACTATCAGTAACACAATGGATGCCATGTCAACACATCCATATAATTAGGTTTCACTTAATCATGAATATTTACTAATTATGCAATAATTAAAGATTTCTGGAATTTTCAGTGGAGAAATTTTTTAAAACAGCTATTAGATGTTTCAACTACATGGCCAGAGTAGATAAAACAAAAATTGCTTCACAAATTACCACAGAATTATTTCAGGTGATATGCACATATACATTTATAAATAAAACACAAATTTGACAATGCTTAAAACAACATTACATAGGAGAGGAACTGATATATGGAAAAGTAAAGAAAATATATAACTAAGAAAGTAAAAAAACTAATATAGCACAATACTAACTTATTATGAACTTAAGCTGAGAATATCAGCAAGATAAAGAATATACAAAGAGTTCACATTTTTATGTCAGTATAGTAAATTATCACTATTGTGAAGAGTGATAGCTCTTCACAGTAGTGATAACTCTTAGTCATTCGGCATACACTGCCACATACTGTACTACCAACTGAGCAATATTTTATGTTTTTGACAATATTGTTCTTACGAAGATAAATGTTCTTTATCTTGAATAACATCACAAGTGAGAGGATTCAAGCAGTTATATTACATAATATTATTTCCTGTTACCAGACTACCATGTTTGTGATATGATCATGCAACATGGTGAAGTGAGGGTTAGATAAACAAGCTATCATTAATTCCAGTGCAATATGAAATTTCATTACACAAGAACCTAATACAGTCAGTCCTCGTATAACACATGTTTACATTACACGAATTCGATCATACACGATTTATAAATAGGGGAACGATATCTTATATAACACGAACCGAATTCGCTTATACACAATTCGCCTTTGTGTTTACAAGAAATGGCAGTCGAATGCGGAATCACCCCAACCGAACGCAACACGATAGGAATGAAGAGAAGATTCTGAAAATATATTTATGTTTTTTATATCAGTGAAGGGGAAACACATTTCACCATAATAACGTAAAAACCAACACAATTCCAGCTATCGATATAATCGCAAATGCAATTAGATGGAGTTTACTACCAGTTTATAACAGATTCCACTAGCAGAAACGAAACTGGAAATTGTTTTATGGTAGTAACCCCCAGAAATGTGCTTTAGTAAAATGTGTAGTGTATCTCGGCCTTTACTGTGTTGTTTATTCAGTGGCTATACACGCGCAGCTTTGTTTATGTGTATTAAGCGTGCCTCCTCGTTTTGTAATTGCGCTTTATTCCCTAAAAATTAGTAAAATACTTGAAAGGTGTGAAAAGGAAGCGTCTTGGCGAAGACACTTCAGATTCAGAGAGCGAGAGAGAGAGAGAGAGAGAGAGAGAGAAAAAAGCAATATCAATAAACAGAGTCGGACTGGATCAAAAATTCTTACCCTTGAAAATTTATAGTGGCCTTAACTACGGTTTATGGCCAAAATCACACCGGCCTCCAGCCCACCGGGATTTCCCGGGTAAGGCTTATGGCCAGTCCGCCTCTGTCGATAGAGAAAAAAATATGAAATTGTGAAACGCTTTGAGCGAAATGAAAGACCGTGTGATATTGCACGTGCTACAGACCTAAATGAGGCAACGCCGAGAATTACAAAGAATGCGGAGAAAATAAAAACAACTTTCATAGCGGGAACAACTCAAAGTGTAATTAAAATCCATTAGATTAAGACACAAGAATTGGAAGAGATGGAACGGCTGTCATCTGTTTGGACTGAAAGTCAAACAAAAAACAAGTTTGCTTACGATAGAAGCAAAAGCATTAGCAATATTTTATTTAATATAATAATTTTTTTACGAATAAAATACGTATTTTATTCGTAAAAAATACTTTTTTAGTATTAAAAAATACTAAAAATACTTTATTATAATATAATAAATAATAAAAAAATATTATTTATTATATTATAATAAAAAAATATATTTTTATTACGTATTTTAATCGTTATAAAATATGTAAGTATTTTATAACGATTAAAATACGTAATATTTTATAACGATTATAACGATATAAAATACGTAAGTATTTTATAACGATTAAAATTACCAGATTATTTATTGTGTTTGGTAATGTTTTGGTTCCAAATGTGTGTTCAATCTTGGGTGGTCGGCACCTAACCCCACTTTTCCCATAGGGCCTGTTTATATTGCACGATTTTGCATTGCACGAGGGTTTCTAGGAACACAACTATCGTACTATACGGGGACAGACTGTAGATGGGAATAATGTGTAATATAAGCCCATACACTGTGCTAATGGGAATGTGAAATACCTGATGGGTGAAGTTGAGTGTGAAGTCACATGGAGAGTAGAAAAACCACTACAGGACACAATATGATATACATCAGTGGCACACGTTGAAAGAAAATGTTACATAATAAAACAACAAGGATTCAAAAAACTATGGACTAGCAGAAGAATCTATGGCACAGTAAGTCCATAAGGAGGTTGAATCAGTTTTAAAATTCCTTAGAAGTGTAACAATGTGACTATCAGCTAGTAAAACAGCATTACTAACAATATGAACAACAAAATTTGTGTTTAGGAGCAACTAAAATTAGCAGGTTATATATCCATTTACTGAGTTACACATTTTCAATTATGTCTTTTTTGTTAAATTATACAGGGTGACTCAAAAAGGACATTACAACTTCGTAAGTGCATATAAATTTATTCAGGAGACTTATACAATTTATCGAACTGTCATATTGTAGCAAAAAACATCTAAGTTTTACCTAGAACAGTCATTTTGGTTCAATGTGACTGCCATTGGTGATATGGCAGACATGCCATCTGAACTCAATTTCCTCTCAAACGCGACGTAACATATCCAGTGTGACTTCGGTAACTGCAGCAGTGATTTTAGTTTTGAGCTCGGCAATATTGGTAGGTAAGGATGGAACAAACATTCGATCTTTAATGAAACCCCATAGAAAAGAGTCTAGAGGTGTCAAATCTGGGGAACGAGGTGGTCATGCTAACGGCCCTGCTCGACCAATCCATTGACCTGGGAAACGGTTATTGAAGAATTCCCTTACCTCTGTCAGGTAGTGAGGAGGTGCGCCATCTTGTTGAAAGTGAAAGCATCCTTCGTGGTCATCTTCGTCAAACTGTGGAATGAGAAAATTTTCCCGCATAACCAGATACACAATACCGTTGATGGTTGTCTCATGGAAAAAGAAGGGTCCATAAACTTTTACTTTGCTGAGGGCGCAAAAGACATTCACCTTTGGGCTGTCACAAACATGTTCCAGATGTGCACACAGGTTTCCGCCGGCTCAAATCCTGTAGTTGTGGGTGTTAACCCTACCACTAACATGAAACGTAGACTCAACCCTAAAGATTATATTGTCCAGTAATGTCTCGTCTTCCTCTATACAATGTAATAGAAGTGTAACGATGTGACTTGTCAGGAATTCTGTGCAGACAGAATTCCTGACGAGCAGCCTTATCTGAGTGAGTAATTTGTTGCACCATGGTAAACCAGTATGGCTGCAAGTGTAAACGTTTTCGTAACACACATCAAATGATTGGTTGTGGAATACCAGTCTCACGGGATGCACATTGCATTGATTTTACAGGACTCTGAACAAACCTCTTCCTCACCTTATCCATGACAGCATCAGAAACACGTGGGCGTCCTGGAGATTTGTCATGGTGAACAGAGCAACCTGTCTCAACAAAATTCTTGTGCCATGAGTACATTGTAGGTCTACTGGGAGGCTCCTTTCCATATTTGGTGCGAAAATTCTGTTGCACCATTGTCGCAGATTTCATTTCTTCAAACCAAAACACACATCGAGCACACACTGCTCCTGTGAAAGTAGCCATTTTTGAAATGCAAGCCCTGGCGTTCGTGATGACTGAATTCGGTACTACGTTAGTAAAACTTGATATTTTTGCTACAATATGACAGTTCAATAAATCATATAAGTCTCCTGAATAAATTTCTATATGCTTACAAAGTTGTCAAGTCCTTTTTGAATCACCCTGTACAATGGATGCAAATGCTGGTCTCATTTAATGATACTGTGTATTAATAGACTTGTATAATTTCAATGGGTAAAACTGTGTAGCAACTAATATTAATATTTTAATATTTTGCATGGTTAATATATTTTTTTTAACTGTAACTTAATGCTAATTGTACAAAGTGTGGCTACTAAATAATGAGACTGCATGCACATCCACTACACACTGTGCCACCTGTGAAATAAAGTCACAACAGTTGACCTTGAACTTTCCCAAATTATCTGCCAAGTCACATTTCAACAAGCTAATTCACTTTGCTGTGAAACAGGTTTTCATTCCCTTGTGTTTTTGTTAGTTTTCCAAAAAAATGACAGACAAAAGAACTAAACTAATCAACCTCAAATTTTTAACAAAACTAAAAAAAAAAAAAAAAAACACCAATTAAAAGTTGAGTTGTTACATCAAGTTAATGGAGAAGATGCTATGTCAAGGACTCACGTGTTTGAATGGCACAAAAGATGTTTAGGGGGGGGATAAATAGAGAGAATGGAGAAGACAATGAACAACCAGGCCATTCAGTAACTATGAAAATTGATGAAAATGTGAACCAGGTAAGGACATTGATTATAAGTGATTGCCGTTTAAGTGTTAGATTAGTTGCATGCATCAGAACTCAATATGGAAAAAAAAAATAAATAACTGAAAATTTAGGTATGAGAAATGTATGTGCCAAGATGTCAAAAGAATAAGAAGACTCCAAGTTTGTGAAGATGTTTTGGAAAAAACTGAAGAAGATACAAATTTTCTGAATAATGTAATTACTATTTCCAAAAGTACTCAAGTAAAACTAGTATATATTTAGGAGGGTACAGAGTGTTACAGTCATTAACCTGGAACCAACAATTGCAATTGATATTTTGGAATAGCACCTAACAAGGGAGGTTATGCACAATTACTTCAGCTTAATATGAAATTGTAACAATAAGAAAGTATATAAAAGCGCTTTATTGACATCATCTTGCCTTAGGTTTAACAAACAAGTCTAAAAGAAAAAAATAATAAAAAGATAGTATGAAATAAAAAAATTTCATACTATCTTTGGCATAACAAAATAAAAGGATGAAAGATAAAAGCATGAAATAAGAACTCGTGGCCACCATCATAGCAGTTATCTATTGTAACTTTGATCCATTTGCTATTGAAATGCATTTAAAAACAAACTATATAAAAAAAATTTTACTTACTACTTGAACTCGGGGACAAAAGTATATGTGCACTAGTCAAAGAATTTTCAGCGTCAAGAAATAAGTTTTTGAAGAATTTTGCCATTTTATTGACATAACTGTCATATTAAATCTTACTCTATAAGTAGCTTTATAGCCCTAGTCATGCTTGTTATTTTATTTTTTAATTTAGCTAGAGATTTTGTAGGTTAATACTTAATATACGTACAACCTTTGTATCATTCAAATCTTTCCGCCATTGTTATAGTTATAGAGTGAGTGGCAGGGAATTCAAACTTTTTTAATTGCAGTAAATAGGTAGCTCTAAAGTTTGAATCACTTAGGTTGTTATTAGTTGGATAATTTTGTTATATATTATAATGAACCTATAACTTTCAAGTGTAACGGTATAGCCTAATACATATAACACAAAGTTGGTAGTATTATTGCTGCATAACTAATTGGTATATCGATAAGAACATTTGAATTTTAATTATGTATAATTAGTAACATAAACTTCATAGCATAACTGGTTCATAGTGTTATTACTGCATTAGATATATTTGCTTAGTGAAGTATTTTTAATTATATGAATTTGAACAAAAATCATGCCTCAGTCCAGAGCAGCAAAGCAAAGGGTTCAAGCTAGTGGGAGTGCCGTGGCTCTGAAGAAAACTGAGGGAGGAAATTGTCCTCCGAATCGAAGCCTTATGAGATGTACAGCTTGTTTGATGTTTGAAGAGCTATCAGGAATGGGACACATTGCCAAGAGGGATGACTTTGTGTATACTCGATGTAAGGAGTGTAAGGATATTAGACACCAATTCAGCATTGTTATAGGCCTTTATGGCTGAAGGGGAGGGTGGATACCCAGAAATGAATAAAATTGTTGGGGTCCCACCAAGCTCTCAGCTGTCCACATCAACATCAAAGTTTACACTTGATCATCAGGGAACACAGTGGCAACCCCCAAGCAGAATATGCTAGTTCCACAAGAGCTAGTTGTTGTCAGTCACTCTATTGTCGGGAAAACAAGAATATATTGTGCAAAATGGATAGGGGGAATAGGACCAGGTTATATCTACCAGGGGCAAAAGTTGATGACTTTGTACAGCAGATATTTCTATTTAATGTTTCTATTTAAGTATCTGCAGTTCCGCCCAAACACAACAGTATGAGTATATGATAAAAGCCTTGTCAATCAATTCAGCCCTGGAAAGACTGTGCAAGGTTCATGGGGTAGAATTTTTCAGGGCATGGTCTCTGCTCATTAAAAGAAGAGTGTTTCTACAGGGTTGGGATACACTTAAATAGAAAGGGTGCAAGAATATTTGCTGATGCTATTGAGGCAGTGTTAGTTGGATCACAAAACTGCTAGCTTTGGGGGGAGGGAATTCATAGACTAATAGATTATCAATAACTGCAGGTAGAGGTGAAAGTGATTCTTGCACTGCTTCTATTGGAATGAGCAGCAGCCTTGAAAGAAAAGCGCTAGAGATTTCAAGAACTGCTGGGAGTCATCATGGAACAAAAAATATGGGTTATGTTAGGGTAATTAAGAGTAAGAATGGTGCAAGTATACTTGCGTGTATGACCAATGCTAGGAGTATACTAAATAAATTTGATGAATTTGAAGTGTTGGTCAAGACATCAAATGCAGACACTGTTGGGATTTGAGAGATGTGGTGTCACTCAGATATAAGGGATGCAGAATTTGAATACAATGTATACAGAAAGGACAAAATGTAAAAATGTGTTTGTTTCATGGCAGTCTCTGGGGTTTTTCTGATTAGTCGCTGTAGCATCTGTATGAGGCATGTGCCAATGCCGGCAGTGTGGTAAGTGTGGGTACACAGGGTGATATATTTGTTCTACTGAGTGTTGTTTGCATGCATGGGGTATAGAACGAGTTTGTTCACTGTGCCCTGCCTCTCATCTCTCACTACGTGGAAGCGCACCTGAGTCCACAATGCACTGACAGTACACTCAGGAAGAGTTTCCTCTGGAGAGGAGCCTCCCCTTGAGTCCCCCCACCTCCAAAAAAAGTAAAAGTGAAAGGAAGAAGTCAGGTTTCGGGGAGGGAATGAGTAAAATTTTAGGAAGGAGAGAAGAGAGAGACATCCCTTGAGAAAAGTAGAGTTAGGACAGTGGAACCCTTTGTTTCTGATCAGAATTCTTCGGCTTGGCATCATGCTTTGGTCTTTGTTAGCGAGTATCCAAAACAGTGTCCATCTGTGTCCGGGTTCTGTTTACAGTTGAAAAGAACATACAGTATAAAAAGGGGGGGGTGCTCTTAGGTAAGAAGCACAAAAAATATTAAGGCAGTGCATCCAGTTGACATGGGTGGCCACTGCAATGTTGAGTCAGGTGTGACATAAGCACCGGGAAGCAAAAATGAGAGTATAGGCCGAACGACCCTGATCAGTACAATGAACAGCTATACAGAGAAATAGAGTGGGCCAGTAAATCAGAATGTCTTGTTGGGATTTTGATTTTAACTTCCAGTTATTGACTGGAACTTGTGGGTTGGTCACTCGCAGACTAGTAAAACCTTTGTGGATTTATTGGATGACTGTTTTCTACAGCTGCATGTCAAAGAGGCAAGCAGAGGGAGTAATACTCTTGATCTGATTATCAGCAGTAATTATTCATACATTTTTAATGTATGAATAATTACCTCTAGGTGGCAGTGATCACAGTGTATTGATTTGTGATTTACTTAAATATGTAACTACCACCAAGAGTAAAGGGAATGGTCTCTGCTTTCATAAAATGTGACTACAGTGGTCTCAGACTGTTTCTAAATTATATACAGCAAGACCAACTGATGATGTTACCATCAGCAAATTCTAAATAGGAAGTGTTCAAGGAATTAATCATGGCAGCTAATAGGCTTTTCACACCAACTAAGAAATACACTTCAAGGTATAGGCCTAAATGGATGCCAGATAAACTGATGAAAGTCGTGGCAGAGAAGAAAAGTGCACGAGATGCATATAAATTATCGGGTGGCATAGGAGTCTATGACAGATATAAACTTGTCTGTAATCAAGTCACAAATGAGGTCGGACAAGTGAAAGCAGATTACAACAAATCTTTGGCAAAGAATGCAAAGAAAAACGACAAAGACTTCTGTACTTATGTTAACCCAATAAGGAAGGGGAAGAATCATTTTGGTCCACTCGATATTGATAGTTTGACTGTTGATATTCATGCTCAGGTTAATGACAAACTGAATGAGTATTTTCCATCTACATTCACACATGACAAATTCTTTAGGGAAAGGGATACCAGAAATTTATCAAGCTCTAACAGGTAGCTAAATAATTTTGTAATAACTGAGAAAAAAGTGGCAGAGAAATTGTTGAAGTTAAACATAAGAAAGGCACCTAGGGTGGATGGAATCTATCCAGTTATATTAAGAGAGGCAGTGAAGAAAGTAGAGGGACTCTTTTCTAAAGAAGTATGATTTGGAATTATCTGAACTTGTGAGAATAACTACCAACGGTGCACTCTCTATGATTGGCTCTAAAAGTGGTATGGTGTCTCTTCTTCATGATCATATGAAAAAGCTAGGTCTTCAGACAAAATAAATACACTATCAATGTATTATTCAATCAAATTTTATTAGGTCATGAGGGTTAAAAAACAGACAATTCAAGGAGTTTCTCAATGATATCGAAAGAGAATATAGTGACATTGCATACTATAACGAAGTATTCTGGCTTAGCAGAGGTAAAGTTTTACAATGGTTTCTGTTGCTGTTTGAAGAAATAAAAGTGTTTCTTATTGATAAAGGACAAAGAGTGGATCACTCTGAAGATGAAAATTGGGTTTGCAAACTGGCATTCTTGATGGACATATCTGGTCATTTAAATGAACTGAATAAGAGACTTCAAGGAAAAGGTCAACTTATAACCAAACTTAAAAGTGACGTATCAGATTTTCAAATGAAATTATCGCTATTTCAGTCCAAACTTTCAAATAACAACACTTGCCACTTTCCAAATTGCCAGAAAATATTTAAACAATTACGAAAAATAGTAGTGATCAGTTACATCAAAAAACTTCAGCAGTTGTTTGAACAAAGATTTTAAGTGAAATAAGATATTGTTCAAGACTTTACCAATTCTTTTGAAGCTTCATATGAAGAAGCAAACCAAACTGACAACTTGAACTGATTGACCTCCACTATAATGATGAACTGAAATTAAAATTCACAGTGAGCAATTTAATTTTTACAAATGCCTCCCACAGATCAAATATCCCAATCTACATTACATGAACAAGCTTTCTCTCTCTAATGAAAATGGACAAGTCAGTTCATTGCACTGGCTTACAAATGACATTCTCAGCTCAATCATACAATTAGCAGCAACTAATATTTAAGCAGATTTAAAAGGTTTAGCCTTCTCTATGCAAGCTCAACAATCTCATTAATAAATTTTATTATAAGTTTTTATTAATTCATAAAAAAATTTTGCATACTTTACTAACATAAATACAATTTTAAAGTTTCAAATAAAAATTTCTATTTTTCATCATGTAAGAAAATATCCAGTTCCCTCATCCATAGTTGCATATCACTGGTTTACAGTCTGACTAATCGAGATCCAATGTTAAATGCACATGTTCAAGGTTCGACTTAACCTCAAAACCGCAGTGACAAAATGAGAACATGCACACATACTAAGAAACTCACTGGTTCATTCCCCGTTATTCAAATTAACATTAGCATTAGCATTAGTAGAGGCATTTGATGCAAGAAAGCAAGCTTATGCAGCATCAGCCAAAGGAAAAAAAAAAAAAACCCACTTCCACTTCACCCCTCTGTTCGTTCAAAATACCTGTCCAGCTGAGCCTTAAACTTATTTAGGCTATCAACCTCCACCACAAGGGATGGCAGTCTGTTCCACCAACCAACCACCCGCTGGCTAAAGGCAAATTTCCGCACGTCTATCCTACATCTGTCTTTCCTCAATTTGAATTTATGCCCTCTCAGGTGATTTTTCTGAGCTAGAGGAAGAATCCCATCAGCATTGAGCATGCTTAAACCATTCAAGGCTATTTATTTATTTTGGTTTTTAGGAGCATTAGCAACTAAGGCCATATTGCTCGGTGAATATGCGGTGGTCATTCCTGACCTTCCACATTCTCCGTATTTGGTGGTGACGGGCTCGAACCCCGGTCTAATCAAGAAGCGTGTGCTGCTCCTTCCCACCTGGCTACGGAGGCGCCCCATTCAAGGCTTTATACACCTCTATCAGATCACCTCGCTGGTGCCTAGTCTCCAGACACTGTAATTTGCAAAACTTAAGCCTTTCTTCGTAAGAGCACCCCTTTGTTCCATTCATTAATCTTGTTGCTTTTCTCTGTACTCGTTCCAGCAGCTCTACATCCTTCTTGAAATGAGGCCTCCAGACCTGTATACAGTACTCTAGGTGTGGCCTGACCATCGCCTTATACAATGGAATAATCACCTCCTTATCCCTGCTGGAAAAATTCCTGTATATCATTGACAATACTCCATGAGCTACTCTTGCAGCCCGTCTGTACTGCTCAGAGAACTTCATATCTGCCTGCACAATCACCCCCAAGTCCCTTTCATTCTCTACTACTGTCAGTGTAGTACCACAGAGTTGATACGTTGCTCTGGGGTTGCTGTTTCCCATGTGTAGTACTTTACATTTGTCAATGTTAAACTTCATTTGCCACCTCTCAGCCCATCTGCTCAACCTTTCCAGATCCTGTTGCAGCAGCATAGTGTCAGTAGTGTCCTTGACAACCCTGCCAACCTTTGTATCATCTGCAAACTTGGACATTAAGCTTGATATACCATCATCAATATCATTTATAAATACAGAAAACAATAATGGACCCAACACTGGGCCCTGAGGGACTCCACTAATAACATTAGTCCACGATGAGCAGTGTCCATTGATTACCACTCTCTGTCTTCTCCCCCTCAACCACCCCTTTATCCATAGCAGCAATTTGCCTCCAATGTCACACTGCTCCAATTTGTGTAGCAGTCTTCCATGTGCAACAGTATCAAAAGCCTTTCTAAGATCCAAGTATATAATATCAAAGTTATTCCCTGCATCCAGTTCTTTTGTGACTGCATCATAGTATCCAATCAAGTTGGTCAGGCAAGACTTCCCCTTAACAAAACCATGCTGTGTCTGAGCTATAACTGAAGTCTTGTCTAAATGATCCTGCAGTGCTTCTTTAACCAGTGCCTCCATTAATTTTCCTGGAACAGAAGTTAAGCTCACAGGTCTATAATTACTTGTGTCAGCCTTTGATCCTCCTTTGTGAATTGGGGTCACATTTGCACATTTCCAGTCTATGGGTACCTCCCCTGAGTCCAAGGAAGCTCTCATAATTATGGCTAAGGGTTTGCTTACTTCCTTTGCTGCCTCCTTTAATATAACTGGATAGATCCCATCCACCCCGGGTGCCTTTCTTGTGTTTATCTTCAACAGTTTCTCCTCCACTTTACTCCCAGTTATTTCAAGATTCTCTAGCTTACTGCCAGAGTTGAATACACCTCTGGCATTCCCCTCACTGAATAACTCCTCATGTGTGAATGTCGATGCAAAATATTCATTCAGTTTGTTAGCTACCTGAGCAGGATCATCAACAGTTGACCCATCGATATCAAGTGGACCAATCTGATTCATCCCCTTCCTTCTAGAGTTTACATAAGTAAAGAACTCTTTGCTGTTTTTCTTTGCATCCCTTGCCAAGGATTTCTCGTAATCTGCCTTCGCCTGCCTAACCTCCTTTGTAACTTGGTTGCATATCAACTTGTATCTATCATAGGCTTCTGTGTCATGTGTTAATTTATATGTATCCCATGCATTTTTCTTCTCTGCCATATGCCTCATTAGTTCATCTGACATCCATTTTGGCCTAAACCTTGAACAATATTTCTTAGTTGGTATGTAAAGCCTAGTAGCTTCCAAGATAAGTTCTTTGAATGCTTCCCATTTTGAATTTGCTGTTGGTAACATCATCAGTTGGTCCCACTGTATAGAATTTAAATACTGTCTCAGTCCATCGTAGTCGCCTTTACGGAAGCAATAACCCTTCCCTTTACCCCTAATGGTAGTTACCTCTTTCAGTAAATCCCACTTCAGCACACTGTGATCACTGCCACCTAGTGGTTCATTTATCTGCAGATTCTTAATGCATGAAGAATCACTGCTGATAATCAAATCAAGAGTATTACTCCCTCTAGTTGCCTCTCGAACATGCTGATGTAGAAAACAATCATCCAACAATTCCACAAAAGCCCTGCTAGTGTGTGAGTAACCAGCCCCCAAATTCCAGTCAATATCTGGGAAATTAAAATCTCCCATTATAAGACTCTCTGATTTACTGGCCCACTCTATTTCCCTGTACAGTTCCTTATTATACTCATCAGAGTCATTAGGCCTATAGCACACTCCTACTCTCAATTTTGATCTCCCAATGCTTATGTCACACCAAACTGACTCAACACTGCACTGTCCAGCGATGTCGACTGGCTTCACTTCCTTGGTTTTTATGTGTTTCTTAACTAATAGCATAACCCCTCCCCCCTTCCTATCCTGTCTATCCTTTCTGTAGATGTTGTACTCCCCAAATTGCAGTTCTGCATCCCTTATATCTGTGTGACACCACGTCTCTGATATCCCAACAATATCTGCCTTTGATGTTTTGAGCAATACCTCAAATTCATCAAATTTATTTACTAAACTCCTAGCATTGGTGTACACGCAAGTATACCTGCACCTGTTTCTATTCTTAGCTACCCTAACACAACCCATGTGTTTACTTGTACCGCAATGGCTCCCAGCAGTCTCTGAAATACCATGCATCTTGTTTTTCAGGCTTCTGCTCATTCTAATAGAAGCAGTGCAAGAATCTGTTTCACCTCTGCCAGTGGCTACTGTCAATCTATTGGTCTTTGTCTCCCCCCAAGCTAGCAGTTTTCCGACCCACCTAACACTGCCTCGATAGCATCAGCAAATATTCTTGCACCCTTTCTATTTAAGTGTATCCCATCCCTGTAGAAGCAATCTCTCCTATTAACAAGTACAGTCCAGGCTGAAAAAAATTCTACCCCTTGAGCCTTGCACAATCTTTCCAGGGCCGAATTGATCGACAAGGCTCTCATCATATACTCCCTCCTATCGTGTCTGGCCAGAATTGCAGACACTTTCAAATTCAACCCTAATTCTCGGCTTTTGTTCAACAGTGACCTGTACTTGTTAAGTAATTCTGCCGGTCTCCTACCCTTAATATTATTAGTGCCAACGTGTACAACTATATCACCTTTTGTGCCCTTAAAAGATGATATTCGCTCTACAACGTCATCAACCTTTGCCCCTGGCAGATATACCCTGGTCCTGTTCCACCTATCTTTTTTACAAAGCATGTTCCCCGTTTCCCTGACAATAGAGTCACCAACAACTACTAGTTCCTTCGGGACCAGCGCATTCTGCCTTGGGGGTTGTCTCTGTGTCACGCGATGCCCAAGTGCAAGCTCTGGCGTTGATGTGGGCAGCTGAGAGCTTGATGGGCCCCTCAATTTAGTTTCTTCGAGGGCATCCACCCTGTCCTTCAAGCTCTCATATAGGCCCACAAGAACGCCGAGTTGTTGCCTGATATCGATACACTCCTTGCATCGCGCACACACAAAGACATCCCCCTTGGCAGTATCATGTCCCGTACCCGATTGCTCTGCAAACATCAAGCAAACAGTGCATTTTATAAGGCTGTGAGTCAGAGGACAATTGCACCCCTCAGTTCTGCTCTGAGCCACAGCGCTTCCATTAGCTTGAGCCTTTTGCTTTGCTGCTCTGGTCTGAGTCATGATTCTATTAATTTATTAATTAATTATAATTAATTATGTTATGTTATTAATTATGTTAAATATAATTAATTATATTACGTTTGTAATCTAAGTCGTTATATGTATTTATTTAAACATACAATTTAACTGCTAACGAAGTTCAACTAACGCTATCTAGTACGGCATACAACTATCATATCACAATGGCGGGAAAATTACAAACGTAGCGGAGTTGAAACACGTGGAAACCTTTACCGATACTTTTATGCAATTACAAGGCCGAGTAAAGAATAAATACACCAAATTCTTGAATTAATCACAATGAGACACTGAGAGATGAGTCAAAAACACAAAAACGAATCTAAAAACGTATACAGAGTGTCCACAAATGATTACCCTGATTACATTTTGCTACAAAAATTTTATTACTATTCAGAGGTTAACAAAATTTAATCAAATTGTACGCTAATATTAAAAGTTTTTATCGATACATCAATACAATTATAGAGTTTTAAGCCCAGTGAGTTAAGGTTACTGCTGTTGCTGCTAGTAGCACTGTACATCTATTCATTCAAGATGCTGTCTGTACAAGAGAAAGCTCAGTGTGTTGTTTGGTTAGCTGAAACAAAATCTTCTGTGACTGTGCAGAGAATGTTTAGAGCCAAGTACAGTAGAAATCCTCCATATGTAAAGCTTATTAAATCGTGGGTGGAAAGGTTTTTGGCAACTGAGTCAGTTGAGAAAGGGAAAAGCATTCGCAGATCATCCATTTCCGAAGAAACAGTGGGTGCAATTCAAGATGCTATTACATGATCACCTAGTACATCCGTGCGACAAGCTTCACGACAGTTACAAGTACCAAAGTCTACAGTGCACAAAGTGTTATGGAAACGTCTAAAGCTATATGCCTATAAAGTTCAGATACTTCAACAGTTGAAACCAAATGATCATTGTAAACGTGGAATTTGCTAACCACATATTGAATAAAATTGACGAGAATAATCAGTTTTTGAAGAACATTTGTTTTTTGAATGAGGCTTCAGTTCATGTTAGTGGTGTAGTCAATAGACACAATATGCATATTTGGGGATCCGAAAATCCACCTGTGGTAAGAGAGCATATTTGTAATAGTCCCAAAATCGATGTGTGGTGTGCCCTATTACATGATTACATTTTTGGACTTTTCTTCTTCCACGAAAACACAATTAATGCACACATGTTTTTAGACATGCTCATTAATTATGCTATACCCCAATTGGAACAGAGGCACCCTACTGTTATCTTTCAGCTGGATGGAGCACCCGCTCATTGGGCTCAAGTTGTTCATGACACCTTGGATAAGACATTTCCAAACCGTTGAATGGGCAGGAATGGGCCAATTTCGTAGCCCCCTGGGTCACCCGACATAACCCCACTGGATTTCTTTCTTTGGGGATATGTTAAAGACTTGGTGTATGAGACAGCTGTTCCAGATATTGAAACATTACGAGAGCAGATTACACGTGCAGTCAAATGTATCACCTCACAGATGTTAGAAAATTTATGGAGAAAGATTGAATATTGCCTTGATATTCTACATGCCACAAAAGGTGCTCATGTTGAAGTTCTTTAAAGTCCTTATGTATTGATAAAAACTTTTAATATTAGCGTACAATTTGGTTAAATTTTGTTAACCTCCCAATAATAATAAAATTTTTGTAACAAAATGTAATCATTTGTGGACACTGTGCTTTTTTAACATTTAAAGGTGTCTCAGTGTGGTTAATTCAAGAATTTGAATTAACCGCACTGAGAATTCAAGAATTTGAATTAACCCTTTTCTACTTTAGAATGACATCCTTCAAATTTCAGTTGTGGTTTAATTTCTAATGTTTCTAGTTCAGTGCTTCACGTTATCTTGTATTTACACATTGATCACAACTTACTGTGTCCTTCCTTATAAACTACTGAAAAGAATATTTGGAAAAATAAATAAATAATAATAAGGACACTGAAATATTTAGTTGAAAGGAACTGTCCTCCGTAAAGTAATAGTTACTATCTAATATGAATGTTTAAACCACTTACATTATAATATGAAAAGTGTTTATATCTCTACACAGGTTTCCATCTCAAGGTGGAAACTTGCCATTTAAAAAACTTTGGTTATTCCAGATCTTACCATTACATAACTAGTTGAAATGCTATTCCAATTCTCAACAACAAAAAAAAAAAAAAAAATTAAATCAATAAATTAAAAATTAAGTAAAAATGCTTACCTCATTCCACATCTTATTTGCAACATACAGCAGCTGTAATGAAGCTGTCACTAACAAGGGAGTACTGATGTCATAGTGATCCAAGTAGTTCTTAAACACTAAGCATATATTCAATGCAACCTTTTGAAAAACAAATATGTTTACTTTAAAAAAAAAAAACTAAACAAGATTATACAACTACTAATTTCTCAATTTCATCAAAATTAAATTTAAATAAGTTAAATACCAAAAGTTAAACAGATATCAAACAGTTATCAGATATCAAAATATATTTTATAGTTTCCTTTCTTTTTGTTTATATAAATAACTATTCCATCAATACTATTAAGTAAGCTTATTAATTTACAAGCAATACTTTTTAATTTCGGCTTATTAATTTACAAGCAATACTTTTTAATTTCAGCTTTTTTAACTTCTTAAGTAAAATAATACACGAAACTCACATAGTGATTATGTTTTATCTTTGGTTTAATGAAACTGAATAAATACACTTAAAGATAAGCTAATCTTCATGATATTTACAAGATAATATAAATACTTATTTAATCTTTTCAGGAATAAAAGTGTTTCGAATGTTTTTGAAATTCATTAAGTACATTCCAAATAGATGTGTTCATTTATGCATGAATTGTCTTGAAATTCTTCCAGTGCCTGCTGCCATCTTTTACCTGTGTTTCTAAATAATAGTTTATTATCTATATAATATCGGTGTATAGATACACCATAGACAACCCTTAAGAAACTACGAAGTAGTTGTTGTAGGCATCATTTGCTCTGTTTCTCATTGTGCTCTGCCTTCACGACGAGTTGCCATGATATTGCACTACATCGAATAAGTAAAGCTTCACTAATAGAGAAGACTATTGTTACTTATTCTCGGTGAGTACCACCACCCAGACGGCACTGTTTCAATATTTTTAAATATTGTCATATACATCTTTTGGCATCTCTCATATTGTGTGATTATTTTCACAACTGGGTCGTCATGTCTGCAATACCAGGGTACCTGCCCATCCACTGATGATAGGCTAATAGCCTTGAAACGGTGCCGTCTGGGTTGTGGTGGTACTCACCGAGAATAAGTAACAATAGTCTTCTCTATTAGTGAAGCGTTACTTATTCGAGGTAGTGCAATATCATGGCAACTCGTCATGAAGGCAGAGCACAATGTGAGAAACAGAGCAAATGATGCCTACAACAATTACTTCGTAGTTTCTTAAGAGTTGTCTATGGTGTATCTATACACCAATATTATATAGATAATAAACTCTTAACGTATTATGCCTTGTGCATTTAGTTATTTCTAAATAATAGTAGACATGTTTTAATAGAAGCAGCATTAAAATACCTTCAAAAATTGGAGAATGACAACACAACTGCCAGTATTTACGACACAAACAGATACAGAGGATATTACTGCTTTTAAAGAAAAATTATCCTGAAATTCATTAATACATTTCAAACAGCTATGTCCATTTATGTAAGAATTGTCTTGAAATTCTTCCAGTACATACTGCCATCTTTTATCCTTCTTTCCAACTAAGAGTAGACAAGTTTTAATAGAAGCAACATGAAAATGCCTTCTTAAAATCACAAGATGACAACACAACTATCAATATTTACAATACATAAATAGATATTTGAAAATGAAATGCACAAGGCATAATTCTTACGGGTTTTGGTAATTAACTGTAGTATCGGTGTAAATACACCATAGTTAACCCATAAATTTGAACTACATAAGTAACGTAGAAGGCATCGTTTTAATTGTATCTCATATTGTGGTTGCCTTCACAACGAGATAGTGGTATTGCACTACTTCAAATAAATAATGCTTCTCCAGTACAGAAGACTACTGTTATTTATTTTCAGAGGATACCACCACCCAGACGATCATTTCGAAGATGAAGCCCAAGACAATGCCTATGGTATGGCAACAGGATATTTAGTTTTTTCATCATTGGACTGCCTTTTCACTAAACCTTTGGTAACATCCATTCCCAGCTAGTGAGGTCTTGGCAGAGTGGCTACGAAGTTCAAAGTAAAAGGACTAAAGTGCTGAAGGTGTCATGGGTTTTAATATTTTAATATTATACCAAAACACTATTGACACTTTATGTTCTTAATTCCACCCACTAGTCAAGAAGCCATCTACTACTGAACTGTCACAGGAGACCAGATTTTATCACTGAATACGTAGACAGATTGTATCTGTCATTTCATTACAACTGCCTGCAATATAACAGAAATAATTATTATGCACATATCCATGAACAATATGGTAAGTAATAAAAGTAACTTACTTCCTTTTTAATGCATTTTTTAAAAATCATAGTTCAAACAGCCAAGATGAAACACAGTAGGCATTATGAAAACTTAACACTAACTGATAGGCTATCTTATTCTGTCTCTACATCACATCATTACGGACAAGTGATGTGTGTATTGCATCACTTGCACATATATTTGGAAAATTAGCTAAATTCTGCTGACATGAAAACTGTATAATATTATATATATATATATATATTGAAAAATTAAATCAATGCAAAGAAAAAGAAATTTCTTATTAAATAAACTTTGTTATAAAAATGTCAACATTTTTACTTTCTTTTCAAAACATTTGTTTTTAAATGTGGTCTGGGTATTTAGGGTAGTTTTAATCATTTTAAGTGATGGCATTAAATAACAATAAACATACATACCCAGCCTATCAGCCCAATCCTATGGCACAAAATCTTTACATCAATATCTGCAAGACGTGGATTAAATTCATAGCCATACATAAATTTATGGAAGATGGAACCTAAAAATAAATAAGTAACAATTTTAAATTTTTTTTTTTTTTTTAGCAAAGTATGGCAACAACAATAATAGCAAAAAGGGGAAATTAAGTAACTCAGAAAAACAAAGCAAGTCAAAAAAAATTTTTGTTTGATGAACTTGTATAGGGCGCCTCCAATAGCCAGGTGGGCAAGAGCAGCAGTGGGTAGCACACGCTTCTTGATTAGACCGGGGTTCAAGCCAGTGACCACCAAATATTGAGGATGCAGAAAGGTCAGGGAATGACCACTGCATATACCTGGAGCAATATAGCCTTAGTTGCTAATGCTCCTAAAATCCAAATAACAAACAAACAACTTGTATGGTTTACAAATTGTACTGTTTTGGTTATCTCACATTTCACTAGGTTGAATTTTATTTCTTGTAAAATAAGTTGGCGATTTTGAGTTAATGGCAAAGCAGCTTGTAATATACAGAAAAATGTCTACAACTCTGCCCGAGAGACTGCCTAATTCAAAATACTTAAATTATGCAACCTCTGAACAGTAATACAAAATATTTTACCACTAAATAAAGACATTAGAATCTTAACTTTTGTTCAGTAGTATGATTTGAATCATCTTGTGCTCGTTAGTGTATACCCAAGTATTACTCTAATAATACCAATCAACATCCATTTCAAAGCCATGCCTGTCCCATCACAGCACTAAAACTCAAGTTGAGAGAAATCCATTGGTTTATTCCCCTTAATTCATTCATTTGTGGCAAGCAGATGTGCCCATTAGAGCTCTTCATAGATAAGAGAGGATTACAGCAGAATTTCAGAGGTTATTTAGTATATTGTAAAGTTTATTTTAATAAGTTTTTTTATTATCCTGTAATAGTTTGATTTTTTTAATATTATAAATATAATTATTTGAAAGTTTCTTTTATTAATAATTAGTAAATTTTATAATGGTTATTACAAGATCTGCCTTGAACACTTTGTCAGAGGGTACCATGACTCATATGGAAATAGCCGATGGTGATTCCCGGGTGAGTCAGGATTTTATCCCTTGAAGAACCTGTGGCATGTATTCCAAGGTCGACCTAGTAGATAATCCTAGCTCACTTGGAGATCCTTTTCTTTGTCACCGTTGCAAGGAGTGTACTGAACTTAAAATTTGGTGCATTGCTAGACAACTTGAGTCATTGAAAAAACGGATGCTGGTCTTGTTCGAAAGGACAGTTTTATTAGGGGACTCCATTGTCAGGAAAACAGGAAATATTTCTTGTAATAAGGATAGGTGGACTAGAACCAGGCTATGTCTGCCAGAAGCAACTATTAATGATGTCACCAAGAGATTGTCAGATTTTAAGGGGGGTAAAGAGAATATTATTATTCATGTGAGGACTAATGACATTAAGCATACATGATCTGATGACTTCTTAGCCAAATATAGGCCCATGAAGAAGAAATGCCGCGAGTTAGGCCACAATGTCTATGTGTCTGCACCCAGGCATGATTGGAGGGATTATATGCTGAAAGCCTTGTGAATTAACTCAAGACTTGAAGGACCGTGCAAGGCTTTGGGGGGGGGATTTCTATCAGCTTGCCCCACACTTGTAGACAGAAGGAATCTGTTTTGTAGAGACAGGATACATTTAAACAAAGATGGTGCAAGAGTTTTTGCCAGTATTATTGAGGATACATTAAAGGCAGGGGGAAACTGCTAGTTTGGGGAGTAAAGGGTAATATAGATATGCATTTAACTGATAATATTGGTCAAATTAATACTTGCATATACCTCAAGAGTTCTTGTTTGTTACCACAACAGACCATATTAGCAAGATGTTCTGAGGGCAGAAACGTTTCAAATGAGCAGACAGTTAATACCAGGGAAGCAAACTTAAATAACTTTAAGGGGTGTGTCACGGTAGCTAACTATACAAGAACAATAAGTCTCAATTGTCTGTACAGTAATTTCAGAAGTGTTGTCAATAAAATGAATGAAAACTAAGTTAACACTAACATAATAGGGCTTATGGAAATGTAGTGCCACCAAGAGATAGGGGATGACGAGTTTCAGTATGGTATGTACAATGTATTTAGGAAGGATAGAGAAAATAGAAGAGGTGGTGGGGGTCATGCTTCTTATCAAAAGCAACCTGAGCGCAATGAAAGCCTTCCCAGATTCAGATGTTTCACATGCTAATACAGAATCTGTATGGTGTGAGATAGTTGGAAGCAAAGGTATAATGAGAGTGGGAGTAATCTGCAGGTCAGGTGATTGTGAAGATTATGATAAGAGCTTCTACATGCAAATGGAATGGGCAAGTAAGCATCAGTATCTTATTATGAGTGATTTTAATTTGCCTCTAACTGACTGGAGCAAATGGGAGGGAAACGCCACATGGAGGACAAAATTTTTAAATCAACTAGATGATTGCTATTTGTATCAATATGTCAGAGAAAGTACTAGGGAAAACAATACTCTAGACCTCATCATCACCCATGAACCAGATGACATAATAGGGGCTGACAGTACAGGAACCAGTAGCAGGAAGTGATCACGGAGTTCTACAGTGGACAATGAAGCGAGAGGTAGCAGTAGTTGAAGGCAAAGGAATGGGTTATAACTTCAGGAAAGGAAATTTCAATGGTTTACGGTGCTACATGGCCTCTATTAACTGGGTAAATATCTCGCAGAGAGCGAATACAATTGAACTATGGTACCTTTAAAACATTAATCACAGAAGCCTTGAATGCTTATATACCATTAAAAAAATACTCCATGAGGAGGATTCAAAGTTGGATGAATAATGACAATGCGAGATTACTTGAGCAGAAAAAGACAGTATGGAAAAGTTACAGAGCAATAAAAAGTACTGAAGCCTATAACAGCTACAAATTAATCTGTAATAATGCCACAGAAAAGGTTAGGCTGGCAAAGGCAGATTATGAGAAATTGCTGGCAAAGAGAGGGGGGATAAGGAATTCTTCACATATATAAATGCAAAGAGAAGAACATACCAGATTTTTTTTTTTTTTTATGAAAACCACAAACGAGAGGTATTAGAACCTATAGTACTTAGTACCGTGCTTGGGTTGGAGGTTGAGAAGACGAAAGAAGATATTTGTTGACATTAGACTTGAATTTCTGTAGACTGTAATTTTCAGGAAATACGTGTGAAGAAAGGTTTTCCAGAAAAGAAAAAAAAAAAAAAAAAAAAAAAAGGCAGTTGAATGAATAAACGAGGAAGATGAAAAGTTGGTTCTGTGAGTTTGAAGTCGGACAGTAAATGGATGTTGGAAGGTGGCGACATGCGTTCGGACTGTTTTGAAAGAGAGAGCAGGAATTATAGAAGCCAATTCAGAAGAACCGTGCGCCCATGGAAGTATCTGTAGAAAAGGCATACAGCAGAAACAGTATGTCTATAAGACAGAGAGTGGAGAGACTCTGTTAGAGAGGAGTCATTAATTAACCTAACTGCCCTCTTCAGAATGGAATCTAGAAACCTAATAGAGGTTTTGGAAGCACCGCCCCAGATGTGGGAACAATATTCCATGGTAGAGCAGATTTGCAATTGGTACAGAATGAACAGCTGTTTGGAAGAAAAGTAACGCCAAGAGTGAAAGAGAAAACTAAGTTTGTTAGATACAGAAGAAGCAATATTTGTAATGTGCTTATGCCAAGAGAAATTAGAAGTCAGGATAATCCCCAAAAGAGATATATCATTTTGCCTAGAAATCGGAGTGTCACCAAAGGTAAGCATAGGAGCAGAAAAATCCTTTTTGCAAGATATAAGACAAGACTGAGTTTTAGAAGGAGTGAAATCAACTAAGTTGTCTTTGCCCCACTGGAGAATTACCAGGAGATCGGCATTTAAAGGATTGGTAGCAGATATTCAAGAAGTGGAAGCTGATTGAGCACGGCAAGGTTTTTCAAAATGGAAAGTGGAATGCAATGTGCTATCATCGCAAAACTAGGGATAGGATTTCCCATCAATGGAAGGTCATTCATATACAAGAGGTAAAGAGTAGGGGAAAGAACTGAACCTTGGGGGACATCAGCATTAGTGAAATGAACACTATTTTTACTGAAACAATATAATTACAAAAGGTCATATTAAACCTTTCTTTGCTTAGAATTTGATTATCAAGACAACAGATTATCAAGGCAACAGTGAGCAAAGTGCAACATTAAACTACAATTTTGAACGTCTTGTACGAGTTTTCTGTTAAAATACAATTCATTAGCATTAGGAACACGTGCTCATAGGACAATTTCTTCTGTGATAAGCAAGCTGCTGAAGTAGAACACTTCACCAACATGATTGTCATGGAGCACATGTCATGTTCAAAGAACAAACACTTTATAAGCACTAGATCTTATATTCTTCATAAGGAAAAATTCTTCTGTGAACTGTTGCCCATTAGAAAATAAATTTATGCACCTCTATTTTCATGCTTCTATGCATAGAAATCATATGCAGCAATGTGTGTGAAAAAATTTATTTATGAATTATGCTGTGCATTACTATGTGTCATTAATTTTCTGTTGAAAAGACAAAGCAGAATGCCTGGTCAACAGGAAATGTAATTTTACCAATTTTCTTCTAAGTAACCACAATAACAAAGTTCCTGACTGAACACTTCATCATCTTTCTAGTAAAGTTTCAAACTTCGTTCTCATTTAATTATAAGCTTAACATTCGAGTCAAATTACAGGCTTTCTCAATTTTTACAGTTAAAGGTGTCTCTCCATTTATTTATGTTCTAAGCATTTTCTGCATTTGCACAGTTATGTCAGCAGTAATCGTGTTTCTCTCTCAACTGTGTTGGCACCAATGTACTCAGTTTAACAGTAAATCTCTAAGCCAAGAAAGCATGTTTTCTTTCAGCAACTGCACAATATAATTTTAGCATAGCAAACAACAGTATTGGATCATTTCACACTTCATTTACCACAATGAGCAAGGTGCAGCTAAAAATAAACATGAAAAAATTTTAAAATCATTTATTATTTTAAATATAACAATTTCAATGTTTATCCCCTTCAAAGTAGTCTTCAGGCATGCCTATTCAGTGCTCCATTCATGATTTCCAGGATCTAAAACAGCAGCTGAAGTCCTCAGAAGATACTGCCTTTAATTGCTGTGTTGTGTTTGTCTGTTAAGTCCTCAAATCGTTTTCCTTTGAGGTGGATTTTAATTTTTGGGAACAGAAAAAAATTGCACAGCACCAGATGTGGCAAATAAGGTGGGTGTCCAATGTTGTGATTTTTTTTTTGTTAAAAACTCTCTCACTGTGACAGAGGAATGACATAACAATGCCATGATGCAAAACCCATTTGTCTAGCCATAAATTAGGCCATGTCTTTCGAATTTTTTCACAAAGTATTCCCAAAATCTCAATGTACAGTGTTAGATTAATAGCCTGATTTGGCAGGACAAATTCATGATGAATAATACCATGAGAATCAAAGAAAACGACAAGCATGGACTTGATATGCAATAGAAACATTCTTGCTTTCTTTAAATGAGGAGAAAAGGGAGTTTGTCACTGCATGCTCTGGCGCTTGGTTTAGGGATCATACTGATCATAAGTTTCTGTACCATTCTTACTGAGTTTCATTAAAACTTTAATAACAATTTTTTGCTCTAAATTACAATCACTCATTTTTTCTGCCAAAGGGTTAAAATACTGATTCACTTAAAGAGGCACAGTTCAATCAAAACATAACCAACTGCAATGAAACAAAAACTGATCTGTACAGGAAAAATTAAGCTACAGCATGTATGAACATTGTTGACATGCACAGTAGTACGGCACTGGTAAGCAATGATTCTTGTTTCATTTTAGCTGCATCTTGTACATATAACAGTTTTTTTTGGTTTTTTATTTTGGTTTTTTTTTTTGTTGCTTACACAATAACAATTTCTGCAAAATAAGAGTTTCAAAACTAACACATTTAACTACAAGGGACATTCTATCTTGGCTTAGGGGTTTACCATTAAAGAGAGAAACAAATGTTTACTGCTGATGTAACAACATATAATGTGCAAATGCGATGAATGCTTAGATAGAGAGAAACCTTTAACTATAAAAAAAGGAGAAAGAACTCGGAAACTTGTGCTAGAAACACATGTCAAATTACAAACTTTTCAAATCACATAGAAGAAATCATCGTTACTATAACACATTTTATTTAAACAACAAACTACAAAGAATGCATTCATTCCACACTGGCATAATCAGTGAACATCAACTAGGGTGCCATGGCACTTGGGGTGCTGCTAGACTACAAAATGCCCTATCCAAACTGACAGAAACTGATATTTAGGTGAACTGTAAAAACAGCATTTTTCACTGCAAAGGTACCTCAAGTGACAAAGAGAAATTATTTGCAGAATTACTGGCATCATAGATACTGGTCAAGTAATTAGGTTAAAATAGGAAGAATACTGTTTTATATATATAAAAAAAATTATTTTAAAGAATAACAATGAGCTAAATAACACCATGTTATTTAACCTGGTAATCTAAAATTTATCAGTACTGCTACAGAAATTAACTTTTGTACAGATCCAGTTTATGGTAGTCAATCCTAACAAAAATGTTCCCTCAGTAATTTCAGCTTGTCTGCAGAAACAATTTCTTTATAGCTTTAGCCTAAAGTTTCTTTAAATTATGACATTCTTAATATATTAGCTATGCTAATTTTTTTTTTTTTTTTTTTATATCAAAACTCACCTCTGGTCCATGGGATTTATTCAAAAATTGTGAAGAAACTATTTTTTAATAAATCCCATTTAATAAAACTATTTTTTAAGAAATCCCAAATTTTTTAAAAAATTAATGAAGAAAACTCCTGACAATGGATTTTCACACAGTCAGTTAGTTTAAAACAGTGTGGAGAAAGTAGTAGTTTAGAGCAGTTCCAATGATGCATCTCGAGTATGTGAGTAGAAAATTTGAAATTTTTAAGCTGCCATATTGTGATAGGTTTGCTAGAAGTTTTATGTGAAGGATTATTAACATACTTAATTCATGTAATTTTAGTTTCTTCACTATTTTTTTTAATAAACCACACAGGCAGGTGAGTTTAGAAAAAAAAAATATATATATATAAGAATATTTGTCTGCAGACTTCTTTCCCAAGTATCAGTTTGAGAGTTCATTCTAAGCTATTTTCTAAAAAAAAAAAAAAAAAAAAAAACAAGAAACTTACTTTTCCTTTCAGTGCTCTCAACAATTCTAACTACCCATTTAGTATCAGTAAGTGGCAAATGATGCAAGAGAAAGTAAGCTTATAACAGCATCAGCCAAAAAAAAAACTATCCACCCTATTTTCCCATCTCCTCTAGCATTTAATTCTTCCTTAAATTTATTTGAACTTTCACTCCACAATGTCAGATGGTAGTTCGTTCCAACCATCAATTATTTTGAAAGTAAATTTTCGTACATCCCTATAGCCATCCTTTTTCAATTTAAGATTATGTCTCCTTATGTGTGTTGCCTAAGAAAGAGTAAGGAGGCCATCAGCATTTAGCTCATTCAATCCATTTAAAGCCTTAAACACATGGCTCACCTGCATGGAGTCAGGCTCCATGCAGGTGACTAGTTTCCAAACACTGCTATTTGCAGAAATGGTCTTTTATGGTGCAAATACCCTTTCTACTCCTTGACTAATCTGTTTGCTTTTCTCTGCATCCATTTCAAGAGATCCACATCTTTCTTAAAATTAGGCTTCCAGACCTGTGTGCAGCGTTCAGGACCAGAACTAACCGCTGAGATAAGATAATTACCCCTTGTCCCTGTTGTCATACAGTGAGATAATCACCTCCCTGTCCCCGTTGTCATACAGTGAAATAATCACCTCCCTGTCCCCGTTGTCATACAGTGAAATAATCACCTCCCTGTCCCCGTTGTCATACAGTGAAATAATCACCTCCCTGTCCCTGCTGGTAAAATTCCTTATAACACTGGCAAATCCTATAAGCAGTCCTTGCAGCCTGTCTGCAATGCTCAGAAACCTTCATGTCAAAAGATTTACACAATTATTGCTATCTCTTTCGTTCCCCACCACCCAACTGGTATGTTATTCTGGAATTACTGCTACCCACCCATATGCAGTACCTTGCATTTATCAATGTTAAACCTCAACTGTCCCCTTAGCCCATCTAATTTTTCTAAGTCTTGTTGCAGTAGTATGCCTTGATTCCTGTCATTGACCACGCTGTCAACCTTTGTATCATCTTCATACTTGTCTGACTAATATGCTTAATATGCCTTTGTCAATATCACTCATAAATATTAAAACAATAAGGGGCTTAACACTGAATCTTGAGGGACTTCACTAATAACTTTAGTCCAAGAAGAACAGTGCCCATTTATAACCACCCTCTGTCTTCTGCCACTCAACCATTCCTTTATCCATAGCAGTAACTTGTCCCTACTGCCATATTGTTCCGATTTACACAGCGGTCTTTAATGTAGAACAGTATCAAAAGCTTTAATGAAATCCAAGTACAATTGACTACAACAATATAACATGCCTCTTCATACCATGGTTTCGGATATACCACAGGTATGATCAATTTCCCCTAAAATGAATTATGAGAAAATGTAGTGTGTTTGAAAAATTAGCAATTTAATATTGGAAACTGGAAAAAGTAAATTTACTAAATTTTGTAATCAATGGAACTAATTACTGTAGACACCAGTTTCTCCCCTAGATAGAGAAGCAATAAAAGAGTATATTAGTGGAATGCTAATTACAAACAGCTACATGGGGGGGGGATACAGCTACCATTTGTCAAGTACATTACATTAGCTACAAAATTTTTGTAAACAACAGCACATGACATCCTTTCTTTAACTATAAGTTACACTTAGGACAGCAAAAACTGCTAAGGACTAAACTAGACAAAAATGTACATGAACTGACAAGTGATTTATGGAGAAATCATGTGACTTCACTTCAGCACTAAGATAGGTTGGACAGTTCAGTTCTTATTTGGTTTTCTCAAAACACTGTAAATTCTAGGGCATCATAAATAAATATATGGCAAAATTAGTAAATCAGCAGGACTGAAGTAATGGCTACCAAAAGAAAAAATTATACAGTTGAAAAAAAGTTAAAGATTATCAAAAGAGTTAGGGTGGCAAAACAAAATGCAGTAGATTTCATGAGTGTGGAATTCCAGAAGGAACGATCCATGGCTGGACGAAATAGGAAGAAAAATTGTGTTCATTCATACATTCCATAGAAGATGAAGTAGGCTTCCAAAGAAAGAAAACTAGATGGTGAAAACAGTGATGAGGACCAATGCTTATACAAGTGGTTTCTATAAAAGCATAGTGAAGAAGTACTGATAAATGGAGTAATTTTTAAAGCATAGGCACTTAAATTTCCTAAGCTACATCGTGTTGATGATATATTTAAAGCTAAGAATGGCTTTAGAGATGAAAGACTCTTCATGGAATATCCCAGGTTAGTCTTGTAGGCAAACCTGCATTTGGTAACATTACGGCAGCAGAAGCGATTCCGGAATTTCTGCATAATGTGTTACTCTCTGTTATTTTTGTTATTAGGAGCATTAGCAACTAAGGCCATATTGCTCCAGGATATGCGGTGGTCATTCCCTGACCTTTCTGCATCCTCCGTATTTGGTGGTGACGGGCTCGAACCCCGGTCTAATCAAGGAGCGTGTACTACGCACTGCTGCTCCTTCCCACCTGGCTACGGAGGCGCCCTGCATAATGTGATTCAAGATGATGAATTCACAGACGAACAGCTGTAAAACTGTGACAAACAGCATTGTACTATAAAATTTTCCACGGCAAGTTACCGGATATTAAAACGACACCCAAAAGGAAGTAGTGGGCACAAATAAAAAGAAATGAAGTCTTGTCTGACTAATCAGATTAGTAAGACAAGATCACCCCTTAACAAATCCATGTTGTGACTGCCATATAACTGCATTCCTGTTCGGGTGGTCAAAAGTGGCACTAGCATTTGTTGCACCTGAGGCAAAATCTTGTCATGGCACCTAATTCACATCATATCTTAATACACTAGATGCGCTACTGCATATATATATATATATATATATATATATATATATGCAGTAGCGCATCTAGCAGATGCCTATTTTATGAAGGCGTCTGTGGCAAGTGCCTCACTTATGCACCCCTAGCACCAGCCCTGCAGATAGTCCTGCAATACTTCTTTAACCACTGACTCAATTATTTTCCCTGGTACAGAGGTCAATCTTATTAGTATGTAATTACTAACTTCACCCTTTGATCTCACATCTATTGGGATCTCTTCTGAATCCATGATGCATTCATAATTATGGCCAAAGCTTTGCTTACCTCTTTTGCTGCTTCTTTTAATATAATTGGTTAAACAGTTGCTGAGATAGAAAACAAGAAAGAAGATCCAATTATGAAATTATATGACAAAAACCTCTTTTGTCATATAGTAAGGTGTCACTTTTACATGGCCAACAAACTTACACACTTCTGGGTTTTTTTTTTTTTTTTCCTCTAATAATAAAATGTTACCTATAGGTAACACAGGTAACTAGTGCTAAACATGAATATGCTTTCAGACCTTTAAATTTTGCTATTACATCTGGTTTCTAAGGAATGTTTTCACTTTACTAATTTATAAATAAATCATTTAACAAAATGTGACTTTTTTTTTTTTATTAGCTTAAAATGTTTTGAGCACTGATTTCCACTTGTATTGTTGATCCCTGGGTACCGAGCAGTAATCGGCCAGCATTTTCATATTCCACTTGCCTTCACACCAGGAATTTCTTGCATTTTTCTATGCAAGAAATTCCTGGTTAAATCTTTCCCCATGTTCAATTCTGACATCACCAAATTTGGGGAGGGGGTGTGAATGTGAATATGTAAAATGAATTTTTAAGCTTGTATTACAATCCATTTCATTATACACTAGTAGGGGATGGTCAACTAGCTACCCACAGTTTGGTGATTTATAATTCTTGAACAGTTTTCACAGTGTACTGGAAGGTATTCCACACTGCATTCATATGTACATTGAGGACAATGTCAAAATAACTGTCTCTTATTGACACATGATTTGTCAAGCAATGATTATTCCCTCTTTTACCATATTTTAAATAAGTAAAAGCTACTTCATATACATAATTAAGTGATAAAAGGTAATTAATAAAATTAAAATATGGCATATTTAAAAAAAATAAAAACAGCTGAAATAAACTACATTTAAATGTAATTTTTAAAATATAAACCATATATAATTGTAAGCAAACAGAACTTACTGGTTGTGATGGCTGAAGAGGGCTGATCTTTTTTGTAAGAACCGACATATATAATAATGGAAGTAAGAAATGAAAACACGATGGATGCAACCATAATTTGCAGTAATTTATCATATATGATGGCTAATGGCAGCTGGTAACAAGCCATTCCACTTAATAACAATATCGTCACAATAAGTGAAAAAAACCCTGAAATTAATAATTACATATTTTTGAAACAGTTTGCTATTTCAATAGCACTACTGACTAATATAAGATTAATAAAATCACACTGTATTTTGATAATAAATGAAAAACCTAATACAAGATACGAACAACTTACTATATATTCTAGCACATAAGTTGACTTTTGCAGCAGAAAAAAAAAAAAAATGAAGTTTTGAGGTAATTGTTATGAAAAAAAAAATAATTTTTTTAAATGCAATATTTCTTCCTGGAAACAAATATTTGCAAAACTTTCTCACCAGAAATTTTTAATATTTTTAAAAATCAACAATATTTTTAACTTTAGAGTGCATACTTTGATTCCTTTTGTTTCTCTTTTTGTGGGTGCTCAGAGATGCAACATCCAAAATATCTATATAAATATCTTCCTACTAAATACATTCTTAAAAAATTTAATTCTGTCTGCCCATTCTTCAGAAAAATATTTCTTTATATATGTTCCGCCCACATTTAGTCCCATGTTGATAATAACCCCAAAAAAAGCCTTTGGTTGATTTATTGAAACTGTTCAGTCTCAATAAATCAACCTTATAAACAGTTAAAAACTAGCTTATCTGCAAAACTTTCCTTCTCTTTCCTCAATTTCTTCATTACGAAGGTTTAAAAATTTTTCAATTTTGTCATCAGAAAGGTCTTTACAAGATCTCGATGGCATGTTATTATTATGGAAATTTGTAATACAAGGGCTACTAAAGGCCATATATGATAACTGCAAAGGGAGCAGCCAGAAGTGATCATACATCTGAATCTGTTTTAGATAGGGAAAAAATTCAGAATTTTGTATCATTACCTATGATGTGACTGAGTGACAATGGTACTTATGGATCTGAGAAGAAACTGAATGAAAAGTTCTGGGTATTTTTGAACAAGATACATTCAGTGAGTATATGTTTTACTGTTAGTGGTGCCAAGCAGTGCATACACTGCTGAGGATCATTTCCTGTAAACAGAAAAAGATGAGTGAGGTAAGTATGACCTGTTCTGGCTAGAAGTCCATAATTGTGGTTCAAGTTTCAGCTGAAACAGTTTGTTATGTGTTTGCATTTTCCACAGAAGTGTCCATTATTTCTTTGTATATTGCATCTATAATCAGAATATGGGACCAGTTCATTTGTTGAGGCTATACTGTAAGGATATTTTGCAGCATCACCTGCACATTCATTTCCTGGTACATCACCATGGCCTGGGCTCCAAGACAACATAACAGTTTGCTGATGCTCATAGAGACATATCAGCTCACACCTTATGAGCTCTAATAAAGTATTGTAAAGTGAGGAAGTATTTTTCAAGGCTAAAAAGGCACCCTTTGAGTCAATATATATTATGCTTTTATTGATTAACAGGCATGAATTTTTTTAGGGCAAGCTTTATGTTATGGAGCTCAGCAGTATAACTGCTGCATTCAGCTAGAAGTGAAATAGAAACAGTTTTATTAGGAAAGACTGCCGCTGCACCCACTTTACTGCCAAACTCTGAACCATCAGTGTAGTTCTTAGTAAATAAGGAACAATTTTGTGTATGAGCAAGATGTAGTTGTTGGATTTAATATTTGCTACAGCACCTTTCCACACTGCGAAAAGTAAAGTAATCATCACAAGAAAATGTGAAGGTAATCCATGGGGATCCGGGTCTCTTAAGTTTCTGAGGATATTACAAAACTGAATATTCAAACATTCTGTTTGGTGCTGTAATCTGAAACCAGTAGGCGAATTTTCCTGAGTTCACTTCCATAGTGAGTTGTCACTTCCACTGCAGTTCATAGTAGTACCATATAGGATGAGTTGGGAGGCTTTTAATTTTAGCTAAATAGTTCTCTAGCCGAGTGGGCAGGAGCGGGAGTGCAGTAGCACACGCTCTTTGAGTAGACCGGGGTTCAAGCCCCTGACTGCTGAATACGGTCGATCTGCCAACCCGCACTGGACCAGGTGGCAGATTATGGTCCATTTCCCTCAGCATGAATTGTTGAGGAGGCTTCCATCCTGCAGTGGGTTGATAATGGCTGCACTTTACTTTTTTTACTTAGTTCATTAGTAACAACTTTCTTCTGATACTGAGTGGTGGTTCATGAGCCTCAACATACAGACTTTGAATTGGGGACCTGTATGCACCTAGACAATCCTAAGAGCAGAGTGCTGGATGGAGGCAGGAAGTACTAAGATACTCTCCCTAGCACAGTCAAAAAGGTGCTCCATAGTCTAACTTAGATCTAATTAGAGACCTATATAAGTGGAGCAGTATATGATATCTGCATCCCACAATATAAAGGGTTTTCCAATAGTAACGCTCGATGTTTGGCAACAGCGCATGACGAAGTCGACAGTCACACAGGTGGTATCTTTGGTAGCCGTATTCAGTTAGTCTCTGCATTTTATTATGGAGCGTTACACGACTGAGCAATGAGTCGAAATTGTAAAAAATTATTATCAAAACCAATGTTCTATTCGTCAAACGTTTCGTGCACTCCGTGCAGTTTATGGTGTCGACGAATGTCCTTCAGAATCCACAATTCGCCATTTAATAAACAAATTCGAAGCAACTGGGTCTGTGGCAAATCTGAAAGTGCCTGTACGTCAGCAAAACGCAAGATCCGTTGAAAATATTGCTGCAGTCCGGGAAAGTGTGCGTGAGAATCTGCAACAGTCCATTCCGCGTCGGGCTCAAGAACTTGGCCTGTCTTCGACGACAACTTGGCGAATCCTGCATAAGGACTTAGGGCTTCACCCTTATAAAGTGCAATTAACCCAACAACTAAAGCCCAACGATCATGCGCAGCGGCGTGCATTCGCTGATTGGGCGCTAGAGCAGTTGGAGGTCGATCCTGATTTTGGGCGAAAAATAATGTTTAGTGACGAGGCTCATTTCTGGTTAAGTGGCTTTGTTAACAAGCAAAATTGCCGAATTTGGAGCGACGAAAACCCACGGGAGATTCATGAGGTCCCACTACATTCCGAAAAAGTTACGGTATGGTGTACACTTTGGTCCGGCGGAATAATTGGTCCGTATTTTTTCGAAAACGAAGAAGAAGTGGCACTTACGGTCAATGGTGAGCGATACAGGGCTATGATAAGAGATTTTTTTTGGCCTGCAGTGGATGGAATCGATCTAACAAACATTTGGTTTCAGCAAGACGGTGCTACGTGCCATACGGCACGTGATACAGTAACACTATTGCATGAGAAATTTGAAGGTTCCGTTATATCGCGAAATGGTGACGTTAATTGGCCGCCCAGATCCTGCGACCTAACGCCACTGGATTTTTTTCTCTGGGGCTTTCTAAAATCCAAAGTCTATGCTAACAAACCACGGACGGTTGCCGCCTTAAAGGCCAACATTAGGCGCATTATTGCTGAAATTGAGCCACTTTTATGCGATAACGTCATCACCAATTGGGTATCCAGGATTAACCAAACCAGACAAAGCCGCGGCGGACATTTATCTGATATAATTTTTAAAACATAATGTTAACACATATACTTCATAATAAAAATAAAAATAGATCACTATCACTCTCACAATTTGTTTTATTGCGTTACAAAAATCAAGCGTTACTATTGGAAAGCCCTGTATTAGAGATGACCCAGAGTATATTTATTTTCTTAATGTAAGTAGTTTATAGATGTTTGATGTATTCTTGGAAGTTTAGCTTTTAATCAAAAATTAGCCTTAAGGCTGAATGCTGTTCACAACTGGAAGAGGATCACTAGGCAAGTAAGTCGGATTCATGATGTGTTTTATGAATCAATGTTATTTATTGATATTTGCAGATACCTCTCAATGTAACTCATATTCTGAGAATGACAGGATATGGTAAAATCTTCAGAGTAGAGATATGAGTCGACAGTGTTTGGAATGCTGTTTGTGATGTTGTTTATTCATATTGCAAATAAAGTGGCACTGAGAATAGAGCCTTGTGGGATTTCCTCATCTTACACGTATGTTTGAGACAGTACCTGCTGGTATCGAATTGGAAGGACCTGTGTCAAAGAAAGTTTTGAATAAAATAGGGTAAACAGCCTCTCATATCAACAGGATGGAGATCTCTTAGGGTGCCATGTAGTATATCGAAAGCGTTCTCTATATCAAGACATACCCATGATAAGGGATGTTGATTTCTGATAAATGCATTTATGTTCAGCCTTTACCCATAAGATCAAAGGATGATATATTCTTCCGAAAACCAAACTGATTATTACCGATTGTTTCGGGACTCAAGGTCCACGTGAGTTCATGGCACACCATTTTTTCCAAATTTTTACTCAAGCAGCTGGTTAGAGAAATCAGTCTGAAGTTGTGAGAAATCAAACAATCTTTTCCTAGATTGGGAATAGCCATTACATAGGAATATTGCAAGAAACTGAGAAACGTAAGTTCAGAAAAGATCCAATTGTAAAAGTTTAGCAGTGAGGATAATGATTCGTGATTTAGATGTTGAAGCATTATATAGTGGTTTAGATGTTGAAGCATTATTTAGATGTTGAAGCATTATATAAATTCTGTCAGGGCCAGGAGCATTGTTTCTTGAGGTATTTATGGATACTTTCAGTTCAGATAGTGTGATTGGTTGATTATAGGATAACAGACAGGTAGCTTTGAAGCTTAGTTTTGATTTCTCAACTTCAGCTTTAATTTTTTTTAAAATGATGGCTGTAAGTGGTAGAGGCAGAAAATTCAGAGAACGCAGTTCCTAAGGCATTTGCAATCTGCAGAAGTAGAAATCTCCTTCATATTCTAGTTAAGAACAGGCAATGGTAACATAAGATACCATTTAACTGCTTTATTTTTTTCCGAATTATTCTGGCATCAGTATCGTTTTTGATTGACGAACTGAATTTTATCCAAGGTTGGCAGTGGTGGAACATTTGCAGAAATTTCACACTGCACTTTTTTCCCTTTTCACTCTGATAGAATCTTCATTCCACCAGTAATCAGTATGCCTACAGTTTCTTAAGTCAGACTGTGGGATGGCTGCTGTTGCAGCTGAAAGTAACTGCATTGTGATGCTCAGCGACAGTATCAATAGGAGAAGACTCAGTAATGTGATCATCAAAAGAGACATGGTTGGTATATTTAAAATGGTTGGTTTATATTTATTCCACTCTGCTTCAGAAAATTTCCATTCTCTTAAGGTTTCTGTTGTTTTGGAATTCTACATATTAGCAGACAGCGATAGCCATTGAGAGGATTGTCAAGCATGGTCCACTTGATAACTGGGAAGTGGATCAGAGAGCAGATTGAGATCTATTGCAGAGGTTGGCCCAGTAGGAAAATGGATGTGATTGAACATCTATTCAGTAGTGTTAAATTCTGTCTGTCTGTTGTGTATCACTTCAATGAACTCCCAATGTTGCATTTCCATGGCAACATTTTGTGAGATGAAAACTCCATAATGGATGATTTCCATTGAAGTCTCCTAATAAACAAACAGGAGAGAGACATCAATTGCAAAACAAAGTTTTCCAGTTCCTGAATTGTACATGGATGGTTAGGTGGAAGATAAATAGAAACTAGTGACAGAGTGACACCTATGTTTGTTACCTCAATATTATATGTGACAATGGCTTCTAAGGTTTGCAGTGGAATGCAACTGGAGAGGACTCTTGAGTCCAAGAGTATGGCAACTCCTCCATGAGCATTATCAGTGTCAGATCTGTTGTTGTTGTTTGGTTTTTAGGAGCATTAGCAACTAAGGCCATATTGCTCCGGGAATACGCGGTGGTCATTCCCTTGACCTTTCCGCATCCTCCGTATTTGGTGGTGACGGGCTCGAACCCCGGTCTAATCAAGAAGCGTGTGCTACGCACTGCTGCTCCTTCCCACCTGGCTACGGAGGCGCCTAGTGTCAGATCTATCTTGCCAGAAGATAGTATAATTTTTGATTGAAAGGGGAGACTTGGTGTCAAATTCATTTCTTGTTAGCACATGGAAATAGTATTGTAGTGGTCAATAGTGCATAGATATTATCCATGTTGCTGCAAAAACCTTTGTAATTCCATTGTTTAGTTTTGTAAGAGGAATCTGTGCTTTTTATGAGTGGTTTGTTTATAACGGTAAAGTTTTTGTTTTTCTTCTATGGAAAAAGTGGGGCATCCTGAGTCATTGCTATCTTCCATATCATCATCTGATGTATTTCAAGCAGTTCTTGACTAGCCATATCATCTGTATCCATTCATGATGGGTATGATTGTATCACCTCAACAGGATCTACCTTTTGCGATTTCTCTGATACTTGACAATGGCAAAGGCTTGAGATGGAATTGTGAGTGGTGTATTATTGCTTTTGCCTACTAGGTGTGGCAAAATGGATGCTGAATTGAGAGTACTGATCGGCCACAGTCTGCGAGACTGACACTTCTCTTTGATATGCTATGCTACTGATTAGTGACTGTGGGTAGCAGAAGCATAAGTGCATTTTGGCATACTTAATTTAACTTATTTTCTTGCTTATTGATAAGAAACTATTTTCAATCTTAGATTTCTGGATGGGTTCTCTTTCCTTAACTTACAGAGTTCACAATCTTTAGAGTAAGCTGGATGGCTGGCCCTGCAATTAAGACACTTCAGAGTTGGTGCCTTGCATTCTGTTTGTGTATGAACTTTACACCCACAGTTTGATAATGTTGTATTCCCATGGCATGCTGTCTGGGAGTGACCAAATTTCTGGCATTTATGACATCTTAGAGATGGGGGGAGGTTCGGATTAAAGTGTCAAACACACCAGTTTAAGTAACCTGCTTTTACTGAATCTGGTAGATTTGGTGCGACTAAGCTGCCGCCATCTTTTCATATCAAAATTCTTTTTGCTTGAGTTACATTTTGGTCTTTTAGTTCCTGAACTATTTCTTCTTCAGAAATTTTTCTTCTTCAGATCCCATTCAGTGATCACTCTCTAGGAAGAATCCAATGTGGTATGTATTATCATTATACATATCATGATTTAGTATGTCATAAACACTCAGGAAAGGTGACTTGAATTGGAATTCCACTTAAAGAAAGTGAGCTGTAATAATAGAGAGGTCTCTATTAGTACATCTCCTGATTGGAGATGTGTCACAATTTTAAGAGATCCTGCTGCATTTTCAAGGCATCTCTAAATGATGAAAAGGAGGAGCTTGCTTACTTCTAGTGTCCATTTCCAGTTCTTCTGGCCCTGAAGGTTGGTCCCCCCCAAGGTTATTGTTCCCACCATGGGAAGGCAGGCGTAATGCCATGACTAAGCAGTGAATTAAGTTAGTTGGGTTAATTAAACAAAAAAAAGTAAAGGAACAGTGTCTTTTCTTCCCCCGACTTCATTTACTGCATGTAAGTGAGAAGTCTTTGAATTTTATGCAACTTTAATAAGCTAACATTTTAGCTAAACAGAAGGAAAATTACTTGATAGGAAGACGCTTTTGAGAATGCGCAATGATCAATTGGCACCCAGAGCCATTCATGACATGTCTTAATAATTCATTCTAAACAGAGCATAAATTACTCTGTGACTTCGGTGGTATCTGCTGAGAATAAGTAACAACAGTCTTCTCCTTTGGGTGAAGTGTTACTTATTTCATTTGAAGTAGTGCAATGTCACGGCAACTCATCGTGAAGGTATTCACAATATGAGATATAACTTAAACGATGCCACTTTTGCAAATTATTTTCTAATTCAGAATTGGCTGTGTACTAATATGATGCAGTTGCACTAACTTGTACGTGGTCTGTAACTTCTATATTGGGGGAGAGGAACTGCTACCTGCCATTAACAATACAATATAAATGTCAATAAACACTAACTTACTTTTTCAGATTATTTATATGAAGTTTTTTTTTTGGTAGTTGTTGGCACATCGGCTTCTGTGGCCATAATGCACCTCCCAAGGTTTTTGCAGTACTTTGATCCAAGCCCGAGGCGGGATTCGAACCCATGATCTTTGGGTTGCCAGGCAGGTACTTTACCCACCCGGCTAGCTCCGGTCGGCATTTATTTGAAGTACAATGGATTCTAGTAGAATAATTGTGGCAGAACAGCCGGAAAACAAACGTTATAATTGGAAACACTGATGGTCACAAGGGCTGCAACGTCACACTAGAATAGAATGAAGGGAGAAAAATAAAATTCTGCCTGGCCTGCCATTAACAGTTCAATGTAAACATTAAATTAGTTTTACAAATTGTTTATACAAAGTATAAATTGAAGAAGACTGGGTAGGGGGTGAGAGGAAAGACTGCTATTAACAAAAACATTGATTTAGTTTTTCAGATTGTTTATATAAAATATAAATAGAAAGAAACACAATAATTGAGCCAATACAGCAGGAAAATAAAAATGGAAATGCCAATGCACACAACATTGGACTGGAAAGGGAATTTTATGATGTTGAAATGGGTGTGATATTGGACTGCAAAGGTCTAAACAAAATAACAACAAAACATAAATAAATAAAATTCAATAAATTAACAATAACCAAATGACAGAATAAATTAAAATATAATGAAGAAAGCAAGGGGTAGTCATAAGCACTCAAACTAAAGAACACTGGAACAGAAATACATAGAAGTCAAAGCAGGGAGAAGAAAACAAAATGCAACAAACTGTGTTAAACCCATATCATAATTCTTGGTAAATAGAGTTTCCTTTACATAATAACCTTGCAGGCATAACCATGTTTGCTTAATTACAATAATATCAGAAAATACTTTTGAAAATCTGAAGGAATGCTCTCACCACAACTGGTGGATTTCAGTTGTCTGATTCAAACCTACAAAAGTCAATAATGTCAATATTGAATAAATTCTGAATTTTTGATCTAGCAGTAAAAAAAAAATCGAATGTGATAACATAAATAGTTGTAGAGGTATTAATGCATTAAAAAAAAAAAAAAAAGGAACAATGAGTTTTTTGTTTTTTTTTCACAATTTTTGTCAAGTTTTCTTAAAATTCTGATTTGATTTTTCATAATAATTTCACTCTAATATTGGACAATCAAGTCAAGAACAAATTAATATTTAAAAACATTTATACATAAATCATTAATTTTTCCAAACCTTGAAATTACAAAAAGAAATTCATTCCATAGAGCGCTGACAACTCAGTACCAGTAGCCCAAGAACATTTGGAAAACTCACTTCTGGAAGCCCGCATACATTCCAAGAATCCACCACGACAGGCTCATTCATGTCCAGGAAATCACGTGCAAAAGGTAAAGACAATAAGAATATAGCCATCTATGATAATTTTGATGTATTTTAAATATTACGAATCTCATTACTATGTGATGGCTGCAATTCACCACATATTTATTAAAAATTGTTTGCAAGAATGTTCACATTTTTAAAACAATTTTCAAACAGTTCTTTATGACTGTACAAATAAAAATCATCAAAAGATTATTTTTAAAAACGTCCTAACTTGAAACCCTGCTAGAACATCTAGATAATTCCAGTACTATTTTACACCACTAATTTATCATGAGAAAACTTCTTTGCAAAATAAATAAGAGATAACAAAACTGCTCATAACTGCATAGCATAACTCTAAAACCAACCTACTCATTAATTAAATAATTATATGCATAATTATTATTTAATTATGCATACAATTAAATTCTGATTCAGAATTTAATTATCCAATTGAATTCTGAGATCCAATCAATAAGCAATGTATAAACTGATATGCCAAAATTAAAATCTGAAAGATCTTCATTAGTCATATTTTAAATGTATTTTGATTTATTTCATCTTAAATTATCAAGTTTTTGCAGCTTACATACCATTCAGTCGATATTTCAATGGGACATTCATTTCTCCAGAACAAAATCCTTCTACCACAGTTCCAAAAGGCACTACCATTAAACCAGCTTGTGTTATTATCCATCCAATATATATCAAAATTGCTCCTATATCAAAATATGCTGATAATGTTTTGGGATATGATGGTACTTTCAAGACTGTACAGTATGTCTAAAAATCAAAAATTATAATACCATTATTAATGACAAAAATTAGTAATATTAATTTAAATATCACACAAATCCTATGTAAATACCAACAACTAAATAAACAATACATCAGAAAATTCAATACCCTCTACCATATAAATAAGCATATTTTTAAAGAAAGTTACATGTTTTCTTTATGAGAAATAAACAGAGATGTACTACTTTGATAGGCGCCTCCATAGCCAGGTGGGCAGGAGCAGCAGCGCGCAGCACACACTTCTTGATTAGACCGGGGTTCGAGCCCGTGGCCACTAAATACGGAGGATGCAGAAAGGTCAGGGAATGACCACTGCATATCCCAGAGCAACATGGCCTTAGTTGCTATTATTTAATTAACCAATTGAATTCTGAGATCCAATCAATAAGCAATGTATAAACTGATATGCCAAAATTAAAATGCTCCTAAAATTTTTATGCTCCTAAAAACCAAATAACAACAACTACTTTGATATCTACAGATAAGCTAGTCTAAGCTACTTTTATTTCTTTTGAACTTGCCCATTCCTTTTTATAAACAAAAGTCAATGGTTACACAGAGCATTCATTTAAGTATTTCTTTCTGTTAGCTATGTTGTATACATACTCTCTGTGCTCCACATACCTATAACTTTAATAAATCTCCTCATGAACAGAGCTCGATTCTTCCTACAAATAATAATAAACTTATTCAGATTTTACTCTCTAATGTCAAATTTAAAGCAGTAGATGCGAGTGGGTAGGTCATGCTTTGACAGCTATAGGAAGTATCAATATTTTTTAAAACAATGATATCAATTACAGTGGTGAAAAAACCAAAACCATTGTACTGCTGAGAAAATGTTAACTTTTATGTGAAGAAATTGAGAATAGGAAGAGAGAGTAGGAAGTATCTACCTCAAAAAGGTAATGATGGTCTTTTTCATAATACTATGAGCTCTTTATCATTTTTTGCCATGGTTATGGGTGGGGGGGGATTAATTTTATAGTATATTTTCAGTTTATTTTGGTAGAATATTGGGAGTTACACAATAATTCTTAAAGTAGTGGTGACTGGTCAATGCTGAAGCATTTTTAAGTCGATCGTTTTATAAATTCATTTGCAAAATACATTCTTAAAAATAAAAAATGTAGTAAATACAATAAACTTTGTTAATTTGAATGCTGATATTTTTAAATTCTAAAAATCAAAAATATCAATTTAATGAAAAAAATACTTTAATTCAAATTCCTCAATAATTCAAAGTGAATTTTAGCTCCATGATCAAATATTTTTGCATAATTTAAAAAAAAAAAAAAAAAACCTTAGTTGTTTGAAACAGCTAGAGTAGTCATGCATATTGGGCACTTGGACTAACAATGTGGTAATCTCAGCTTCACTAACAGGTGTCCTGCAAATGCCTGTATATTGTTTTCAGTTCAAATACACTTGCTGTTATGAGGGTTTGCTTTGTTTAATTGTGTCTTGTGCATAAACACATGTTCAATTATATCACTGGCTGAATAAATTAACTGCACTTTCATTAATTTACGTATTGTGTCGTTTTATAGTTTTGTTACTTGTTTAGAGTTTCACTACATATGCCACCATAACCTCAGGGGTTCACATCTGGTGAGTATGGGCTTGGCACACCCAGGGTCCTCGGCTGGATATCATCATTCTTCTCTTTCTTGGTGATTTCCTTCTACTTCTCTCCCACTCTCTCTCTCTCTCTCTCTCTCTCTCTCTCTCTCTCTCTCTCTCTCTCACACACACACACACACACACACAAGGTAACTCAGAAATTTTTTTGGCTGGTGCAGCATAAGCCTCAGGCTTCCTTGCACCATATGGCTAATAATAATTAATAATTAATAATATTGCAGTGTTGTGGTTTAACCTTCCATGCTGTGTTGACAGTGCAAGCTGTTACCATCAAAAGAGATGTGTGGGAAAAAATGAACTCTGTAACAGAGAAAAGGAAAACTTCTACATGAAAATTGCAACAATAAATTCTTTTGGTTTCATCATGTGAAAGCATTTCTAGTTGCTGCCAAACAGCAGTGACAAATCCAACACTGACAAATGATGTCCTTGAGTTTATTGCTACTGTGCTAATCAGAATCAGATTGAACTGGGAAAATGCTGATCTCTGGGAAGCTACTTCTTTCTCAAAGATTCAAACAAAAATACCCTTTATTTTCTTAGGCGAGGGGGCAGCTTTTCTTTTCAATTTGGCTCTACTACTAATCTGCTTAATGGTAGTTGCCAATTCATGAATCTGTATACACTGCCCCAAGCATATGATCAGCTGTACAATGCTAATATGATTGCACACAACTTCCATTAGCAAACAACCAGCTCCATTGAATCAAGTGACATCACCAGATGAGTCTTGAATTGGGTTTCATCATAAAAATTCAGTTTCTAACAGTCAGCAGTCTAATGTATTTGCTGTTTTGTATGCATTTCTCTATTACATCATTATGTGTTAGCCTTAGCGGAGGCATATGATGCAGCATCAGCCAAAAAAAAAAACCCTCCCATTTCACCCCTCCATTCATTCCAAATGCCTGTCCAGCTCAGCCCTTAAATTTATTTAGGCTATTAGCTTCCATAACAAAAGATGGAAGCCTGTTCCACCTATCAACTACCTGCTTGCTAAAGACAAATTTCCGCACATCTATTCTACAACTATCTTTCATCAATTTCAAACTGTGCCTCCTCAAATTCTTAGTCTGAACAAGAGGAAGAATCCCATCAGCATTCAGCTTGCTAAACCCATTCAAGGCCTTATACAACTCAATTCAGATCACCACACAGTTGCCTACTCTCCAGGTGCTGCAATTTGCAGAACTTAAGCCTTTCTTGATAAGAGCACCCCTTTTTCCCCTCACCAAATCTTGTTGCCCTTCTTTGTACTCATTCTAGCAACTCTACATCCTTCCTAAAATGAGGCCTCCAGGCCTGTACACAGTACTCTAGGTGTGGCCTGACCATTGCCTTGTATAATGGGATAATCACCTCCCTGTCCCTGCTAGCAAAATTCCTATATATCATTGACAAGACTCCATGACCTGCCCTGGCAGCCCATCTGCACTGCTCAGCGTACTTCATATTTCACTGCACAATTACCCCCCCAGGTCTTTTTCACTTTCCGCTTCCCTGAGTGTAGTACCACACAGTTGATACATTTCTCTTTGGTTATCACTACCCATATGCAGTACTTTGCATTTGTCAATGTTAAACTTCAGTTGCCACTTCTCAGCGCATTTGTCCAACTTATCTAGATCCAGTTGGAGTAGCGTACTGTCTTTACTGTCGATAACAACCCTGCCAACCTTTGTATCATCTCCAAACTTGGACATTAAACCTGATATACCTTCATCAATATCATTGATAAATATACTAAACAACAGTGGGCCCAACACCGAATCCTGGGGAACTCCACTAACAACATTTGTCCACGAAGAGCGGTGTCCATTGATTACCACTCCCTGTCGTCTCTCACTCAACCATCCCTTTATCCATTCTAGCAACTTACCCTTAATGCCATACCTCTCCAATTTGTACAGCAGTCTTCCATGTGCAGCATTATCATAAGCTTTCCTGAAATCCAAATATATGATATCAAAATTATTTTTTGCATTCAGTTCCTTTGTGACATCATAATATCCAATCAAATTGGTCAGAGAAGACCATCCTTTAACAAACACATGCTGTGTCTTAACTATTACTGCAGTCTTGTCTAGATGATCCTGCAATGCTTCTTTAATCAGTGATTCCATTATTTTCCATGGAACACGAGTTAAACTAAAAGGTCTGTAGTTACTTGTGTCACCTTTTGAACCCCCCTTTGTGAACTGGTGATACATTTGCACACCTCCAGTCCATGGGGAACTCCCCTGTGTCTAAAGAAGCTCTCATAATTATGGCTAAGGGTTTGCTTACTTCCTTTGCTGCCTCCTTTAATATAATTGGATAGATCCCATCCACCCCAGGTGCTTCCTTACGTTTAACTTCAACAATTTCTCCTCCACTTTGCTCTCAGTTATTGCAAAATCACTTAGCTCCCTGTTAGCGTTTGATAAACTTCTGGCACTCCCCTCATTGAATAACTCCTCATGTGAGAATGTAGATGCATAATACTCATTCAGTTTATCAGCTACCTGAGCATGATCATTAGCCAACCCATCTGTGTTAAGTAGTCCAATCTGATTTATCCCTTTTCTTCTAGAGTTTACATATATAAAGAACTCTGCTGTTTTTCTTTGCATCCTTTCCCAAGGATTTTTCGTAATCTGCCTTCACCTGCCTAACCTCCTTTGTGACTTGATTACAGACTACAGGTAGTTCTCGACTTTAAGAGTTAATTCGTTCCTAGCGCGCGCTCGTACAGCGAAAACTCGTAAATCGGGAATTAAATCCCATAGACATAATGTTAAAAATAGAGGTTACGTTCTCAACAATGAAATTAGTTTATGTTTAAACAATGATTGATTTATCCAAAGAAATTAAAACGTAGCCTGTAAAATCAAGCAAATTGTAATAATAAAGAAATTATTTATGACTTACAAATTTTAAAGAATGGTTATCCTTCATCATCGACTAAATGGACACTCATTGATTACTCATTATTGGCTCAGCACTCTTTGGTTGGTTGCACAAGCAGTCGTCTTCCTCAGAAATGCTTCAAGAGGCGTTTGTTTCCAAGACAATCTTCCATTTTCTTTATAAATTTCAATAAATGCATAAACATTTTTTAATGGAACGCACAAATTGAAACTAACAGGATTTGCATGGAGTAACACATTCACGAAGCTTAAAAAAAAAGAAATGAAGAGAAGATTCTGAAATTTATGTTTTGTATATGATTGTTGATTTCAGTAAAGGGGAAACACATTTCACCATAATAACGCAAAAAAACCACACAATTCCAGCTATCGATATTTTCGCAAATGTAATAACATCAAGTTTACTAGCTGTTTATAACTGCTTGCAGTAACAGAAAAGCCCAATAAACTGGAAAGTGCAAACTGTTTTTGTTTTATGGTCGCGACCTCCAGAAATGTACCTTAGAACAATGTCACAAAGCCATTCAAAATTGGTTCTTATAACATAGCATATGATAACGATGAAAGTGTAGTGCATTTTAGTGATTTGATTTGGTAACTAATTCAATTTACACTATAAAAACGACCTTTTAGAGAGTTATATAGTGAAAATTTCAACTTCCGAGGTCATGGAATGAATTAACAAAAAACAACGTGTTATGGGTTCACATGATATTTTCACGATACAATGGTGTCTCTGGAATGGATTAATATCGTAAAGCCGAGTACACTGTATTGTATAGCTATATGTGTGGTTTGAAATGCAGTATTTATGAATGTTTAACATTCATTTTTTGCAATTAATGTTCATATTTTTGATTTTGTTGATACTTTGAAAAAAAAAAAAAACTCGTAAAGGGAGAACTGCCTGTAGATTATATCTGCCACAGGCTTCTGTGTCACCTGATACTTTATATGCATTCCATACATTTTTCGTCTCGGCCATGAGCCTCAGTTCCTCTGACATCCATTTAGGCCTAAACCTTGAACAGTATTTCTTAGTTGGAATGAAAAGCCTAGTAGCCTCCAAAATTAAGTCTCTGAAGGCTTCCCATTTTGAATTCAATGTTGGTAACATCATCAGTTGATACCACTGTACAGAATTTAAAAATTGTCTGAGACCCCCTGTAGTCACCTTTACGAAAGCAAAAGCCCTTTCCTTTAGCCTTGATGGTAGTTACATCTTTAAGTAATTCTCACAACAGTACATTGTGATCACTGTCACCTAGTGGTTCCTTTATCTGCAAATTCTTAATGCATGAATAATCACTACTGATAATCAGATCAAGAGTAGTACTCCATCTGGTTGCCTCTCGAACATCTTGCTGTAGAAAACAATCATCCAATAAATCCACAAAGTGACCAATCCACAGTTTGGTCACTTTCCATATATTGACAGGTTACAGTCAATATATGGAAAGTTAAAATCCCCCATTATAAGACATTCGGATTTACTGGCCCACTATTTCTCTGCACAATTGCTCATTATACTCATCAGATTCATTTGGCCTATAACACAACGCCTACTCTCATTTTTCCTTTCCCAGTGCTTATGGCACCTCAAACAGACTCAACATTGCATTGTCCATCAACATCAATTGGATGATTTTCCTTAAATTGTATGTGTTTATTAACTAACAGCATAACCCCTCCTTCCTTCCTGTCTATCCTTACTGTACACATTGTACTCCCCAAATTCCAATTCTGCACTGCTTATATCTGTGTGACACCACATCTCTGATATCCCAACAATATCTGCCTTTGATGTCTTGACTAGCACTTCAAGCTCATCAAATTTATTAACTATACTCCTAGCATTGGTGTACATGCAAGTAAACATGCACCTGTTTCTACTCTTAGTTACCCTAACACAGCCCATGTATTTATTTGTTCCACTATGACTACCAGCAATCCTGGAAATTAAGTGTCACATTGTGAAAATTACCAACTGAATTTTGAATCATGAGCACTACTAAAACTCAAAACAATTTAACAATGATTGGGAAAACGTTTTTTCTTTACAATGAAGAAGTACGCAACTGGTATGCAATGTCATAGTCTTCCTACCAAGAAGGGAGCAACCTCAACTGCCATTTAATGATTTGCATGCACGTTATGTTTGTTACCTCAAAATCATTAACAAAGCGAGATTGAGTAATAAAATTAAAAAATATACCACCAACAATTATTTCTCAAGGAAGTGTAATAAGTCCATGGCCACATCAATGGTATCATTATGTCTGAACTACCTCCATGTATAAAGCAAAAAGGTTTTCACAGGTAGCAAGATATTCAAACAAGAGTTTCTGGAAGCTGCTGATACTTCATTCAAAGATGTTAAAAGCAATGTAAGGTATGCAACACATTACATTTCAGGCACACTACATTTTTATTTCTTAAATTAATTGAATTTGTTTCTTTTTCTGTGATTATCAGAAGTGAAAAATAAATAACTAATTATCTGATTTCCAATTAATTATTAATTGGTTAATATATAAGAGTAATTGTTTTCATTTAAGTGCATACACCTCCCAACGTAATATTCACTTCATATTTTATAATACTTTAATCGACAGTGTGTGAAATGCAACATTTATTTCATTCTAACATCCTCGATTTTCATAACAACTGGTATATAACATGTATTTAACATTTCTGCTGTGATTAATAAAATAAGCAAATAGTAAAAAAAAAAAAAAACAATGTATACTTGTGACATAACACAATTAAATATATTTGTACATTTAGTTTTCCCTGATTCCATTAAGGGATGGTTGCGTGGAAGACAACAGATTGTAGTAATCAATGAGCACTGCTCTTCGTAGACAAATGTTATTAGTGGAGTTCCCCAGGGTTCGGTGTTAGGCCCATTGTTGTTTGGTATATTTATCAATGATATTGATGAAGGTATATCAGGTTTAATGTGCAAGTTTGCGGATGATACAAAGGTTGGCAGGGTTGTTAACGACAGTATGCTACTCCAACTGGATTTAGATAAGTTGGGAAAATGGGCCGAGAAGTGGCAACTGAAGTTTAACATTGACAAATGCAAAGTACTGCATATGGATAGCAATAACTGAAGAGAAACGTACCAACTGTATGATATTACACTCGGGGAAGTGGAAAGCGAAAAAGACCTGGGAGTAATTGTGCAGTCGAATATGAAGTTTGCTGAGCAGTGCAGACGGGGCTGCCAGGGCAGGTCATGGAGTCTTGTCAATGATATATAGGAATTTTGCTAGCAGGGACAGGGAGACGATTATCATGCTATACAAGGCAATGGTCAGGCCACAACTAGAGTACTGTGTACAGGTCTGGAGGTGTCATTTTAGGAAGGATGTAGAGTTGCTAGAACGAGTACAAAGAAGGGCAACAAGATTGGTCAGAGGAAGGAAGGGGTGCTCTTACCAAGAAAGGCTTAAATTCTGCAAATTGCAGCGCCTGGAGAGTAGGCACCTGCGAGATGATCTGATTCATGGCAATCAATGAAATCAACTTACACATCTTACAACAAATTGGCATCCGGAACAACATTTTACCGCATATGTTTGGAATTACCAAACTTCATAAACCCAACCACCCACTACGACCTATAATATCTTTCAGTAAATCAACCTTCACTAATTTATCTTCTTTTCTAGTTAAAATCATCTCCCCCCTCACCAGATTCTCGAAATTCAAAGTAAACAATACCTCCCAAGCATTTGATAAAATAAAACATATTACACTAACCAACAACGACATAATAGCATTGTTCGATGTAGTCTCATTGTACACTAATGTACATTTACCTTCAACATTACAAACTTTACGTAATTTCTTAATAGACGATAATACCTTACCCAATTGCACTTCCCTTTCAATTAATAGTATTCTAGAACTTACCTTTTTATTAGATGCTAGATATTTTCGATTTCTCAATCAGATATACCAGCAAATATACGGATTACCTATGAGATTGGGGATCTCAGCCCCCCTTTCTGAAATTTACCTAGCTTCAATAGAAAACTATGTACTACAACCATACTCCCCCCAGATATAAAATAATTTATAAGATATGCAGATGACATTCTTTTAATAGGACCAAAATCCACAATAGACTATCTTTCCATTAAATTCAGTTCAGTACACAATAGATTAAAATACACCCTAGAACTTGAAGAAAACTGACAAATTAATTTTCTGAACCTCACTATATATAGGAATGACACCAAACTAGGAACAAGAATTTTCAGAAAAAATACCCATACATGCAAGTACCTACATTTTGATTCGCACCACCCGCTAAACATAAAAAAAGCCATTCTTTATAATGATTTACAATGATTTAGATAAGTTTAAAAATTTATTTAGATAATGCTATAAAATACAGTTCTACACAAAACGATCTCAATCATGAACTTCAATATCTTACAACAAAATTCATATCTAGAAGGTACCCTACTCAATTAATTCAACAAACCATTTTCACCGTCCAAAATAATATTAACAATCCACCCAAACACACCTCTAATAATAATCTACGTATTATCCTACCATACCATAGTAGTTTTTACGATCAGTTCTGCCGTATATTCAAAGGTACCGACATCACCCTCACATTCTCAACTTATAATAAACTTGGCTCATTATTTAATTCATACAAAGACACACAAAAATATCATATCAGCGATATGAACAACATTATTTACCTAATAAAATGTCAACCTAACTGCAATGCATGTTACATTGGTAGCACAACTTCAAAATATGGTTCTATTAAAACATCAAACACACGTGCGTACTACCACTACAATAGTTTTAAGACAGGCCAAACCAACACAGAACTAGCATCACATGTTCAATCTCACAATCACACCCCCTTAGTAGACTCAGCCATTCCCATTATCAAATTAAAATCCAGATTTAAAATCTTCCAATATAAAGCCCTATTCATAGAATGGTTCCGCCGCCATTCCAATCTCCAAGTATTAAATACCAAACTACCTTACAACATTGCACCGGCTTGGAATCTCATGCACCTGAGATTTCCACATGTAACCAGGAGCATCATGGGAACTTAGCTTTCTTAAATACACGCGTTCACTCTCAACCCATCATTGCCAACTGAAGACGGGGATAACAAAAGCCACTTGTTATGGCTATTGGCCTCCAGTATTAACCATTTATTTTCAACTTTAATATTGACAACCAAGGACGAAGACGTGCACTTCTACTTCCTTGCGCATAATTTAACTTCTGTTTTTAAACCCCAACTTACTTAGTCCTAATTTAAATTAAAATTATCATCCACCCTATTCAAACATCAATTGCAGATTATAAAAAAAAGTGAGTACCATAATAAATTAAGCTATGCTATCATATTAAGTCAATTATAAATGGTATTTTAAGTAATTTACAATTATCGAATTCAAAATTTTATTAATTTTAGACAATGCCCCGGGCCACCCACCAGCACTTTCTGATTTGTATGAAAACGTGAAAGTTATTTTTTTACCTCCAAATACAACAAGTCTTTTACAGCCTATGGATCAAGGCATAATCACTACTTTTAAGAGATTACAACATCAGGAAAGCAATAGACAATATTCATGAGTCATGGTCTGAAATAACATCCAGAAATATAACAGCAGTTTGGAAGCATATTTTGCCACATTGCACAAATGATTTCTGTAGTTTCACTCATATCAACACTGTTATTGATGAAATAGCAAATATTGGAAGAGATCTAGGCTTTGATGAAATCGACAACAGTGATGTTCGCGAATTGCTGGAATCACATTCAGAACAATTAAGTGATTCTGATCTCCTTAATACTGATGAACAACGAGCATATGACGAGGTGGAAATTTGCAAGGAAGAAAATGTTCAAGAAAAGAAATTGACATTAAAAGAACTTGAAGAAATATTTCGCACAGCTGAAAATTTGAAAGAACTAATCATAGATGCAGACCCAGATATCGAGCGCAGCATGAAAATTCGCAGGAACAATGAAAAAGATGTGTATCCATACAAGCAAATTTATGATGAAAGGAATAAAGAAAAGTCTGCGCAAACCTGCCTTTTGAAATATTTTACAAAGAAATAAAGTGAGTTATATATTGTAATTTTTTAATTTAAATAAACTTTTGATTACTGTACTGCAAATATTTATAATTATCCTTTGCTTTTATACTGATGTACATTAAATTGCCATAAAAAAACTGTATTTCTAAAAATATCAATTGGTATATTGTAGGTCTTGGAAAGAATTAGGCTATTTTGTATTGATTATTAACTTCAATTAGCGCGATTTCGCATAGCATGCCATTTTCGCGGAGCCAATTAATAGCGCTAATCGAGGGATTCCTGTAGTTGTTTTTGTAGAATTTCAGAAGCATCAGTGACTAAGGCCCTATTGCTCCATATATACTGTTGTTCTGTAGTCTATTTTATGTTTGCTGGATGAAAAACCCAAATTTCGGGGAGAAAAAACCATGCCACCCTCACCTGAGACCAACAAATAAACATGCTGTGAAAAAGGTCCATAAAAATTCCTTGTGTCGTCAATTGGACTCAAACTCAAGTTGTTGTTGTTGTTGTTGTTTGGTTTTTAGGAGCATTAGCAACTAAGACAATATTGCTCCATGATATGCGGTGGTCATTCCCTGACCTTTCCGCATCCTCCATATTTGGTGGTGACGGGCTCGAACCCCGGTCTAATCAAGAAGTGTGTGCTACGCACTGCTGCTCCTTCCCACCTGGCTACGGAGGCGCCTCAAACTCAAGTCTTTTCAACCCAGTGTGGGAGGACAGCAATTCTACCAACTGTGCTACCCACACAGGCACTTCAAGAAAGATACTGTTGCAGACTTGACTGTCAGGAGCATTTACAAAGCTTCACCAGAAGGAAAAGATCTGAACTCTTTTGTTTTACTAACCTAGCTGAATGACACTCAGCACTGCTATGAGGAATTGTTAAAATGCCAAACATGACTTGGGATAATTTTTTATATTTCAAACTTCCTCGTGCACTTATCAATTCCCAACCAAGGACCACTGCTGGTCTTCTGCAATTTTACATCTTTACTTCTTTGGTATCTTACTGAAATACATTCTTAATCAGCTTTGGAACACAAGTAGAAATGCCTGCACATTATAGAGAACAAGGAGTTTCTATTTTGCAATGTACACTAGCACACCTGACAGCAAATTCATTATTAAAATAAGCAGAATTTTTTTTAAATGCAATTTATTGTAGTCCCACTTTTTTTGCAAAATGAAAATGATGGAGAAACCATTTCAACAACTATACAATGATGGTGAGTGGAGATTGGCTCAAACTGAATAAAAGACAGATTCCCTATTGTAAATGTAGAGTTGGCAACTATGCACATTTCAAATTATGGTATCAAACAAAAATGCAAACCTAGAATAATTACTTCATATACAAATTATTGCCTTAGGTCTAGAACACTCTTGGTCTGTGAAAAATCAGTGGTGATCCTGATGCACACCATGGTCTACATCAGGACTAACATGTAGCCCCTGTACAAGGTTCAGAAGAACCAAGCCACCTATGCTGAACAAGATACTGATGAATGAAAACCAAGAGGCTTCTGTATTTCTTAGCTTTCCCATTCCACAATTATTTGAGCACCACATATTTTGAAATTCTCTCTCTCTCTCTCTCTCTCTCTCTCTCTCTCCCCCCCCCGACAACAATGACTACTTTCCCAACCTTTCTCACTCCTATTATCCTTGAATGTCCTCCAATCTTTGCTTCTTCTATTTACTTTCTTCAGCCAATGAGTATACACAGACCACCTAAGGCAAACAGTACTTGGCTTTCAGTTATGAAAATAAATACTCCTTTCTTTAACAATTAGTGAAAATAAGAAATTTCAATTTCAAATAATATTATTTCAATAATACTGAAAATTTTAAAATAATATTTCAAAATACAGTTGAACCTCTATATAACGAAATCGATCATTTGCTTGAAAAAATTTGTTAAACAGAAATTTTGTTATAAAGAAATATGACCTTTTCAACAATGGAAAATACTGTAATTCAACAATCAGAAATATAGTAAAAGATGGGAAATAAATCAGAAATAAGTGAGAATGAATAAATTTTCTAACATTTTAAAACAATTAATTTATTAATACATACATATTAAGAAATGGCTACTTACATGATGGCCACAATATATTAGTACACTTTTAAGAATTACTTCACAAAATATTTGGTTAATTTTTGTTGTACACTGGATTTTACTGTACATTGTTCACAAAAACATTTGCATTTGTTTAAACACTCAAATATATTCTCTGGCACATTTTCTTCACAGTGAAGGCCTGGATACAAAGTTTCAAATGCTGCCAACATTCCATGTTTGGAAGGTTTAATATTACCCTCATTGACTTTGTTGCCCTCATTTTTATCCAACTGATTGTCACTAGTTCTTTAAATACTCTCCAAAATGTTAAGTCACTCGGATATTCTGCTACTATGACATCATTATCAACTCCTAAAAATTCTTCAAGAACAATTTCTCCACTGATCAAACCTCTCGATTGGAGTTCTTCCGAAGATTGCCCAATATCTTGTAGTAGTTCACCCCTCTCATCGTTGTTACGAGGGGCATTCAAGAAATAAGTTATACCTGCCGCCATCTCTTGGTATAACTGCGCAACAAATGTGGTGCCTGCACGGAATGGAGTTCATATCGTGCGCCCCCTGATAGGTGAGTTTCGTTGACGTAGTGGTAACAGTTGTGTAGGAGCAAGCTTTCATAATGGCATGTCAGCTAGAATGTTACTCCAAGTTCGAGGTATGCGGAACAATATGATTTTTGTGGACGAAACGTCTGAATTGTTCTGAGATTCATCATGAAATAATGGTGGTGTATGGGGAAAATGCAATGTTGCATCCAACCATAGTGAAGTGGTGCCAGCAGTTTGAAAGTGGTCGCACAGAATTGATGGATGCTGATCAAAAAGGAAGGCCATTGCAATAAGGGAAGACTGACAGTCACAGAAATGGCAAAGGAGTTAGATATTTCGATAGGCAGTTTTCATTTCATTGTCCACGAACATCTTGACTATTGCAAATTGTGCGAATGATGGGTTCCTTGTTCACTGACAGACGAACACAAAGGTCAATGGTTTTTGTCTTCTCTAGCCTTCCTTCAACCCTATTCTGCAGAAGGCCATGACTTCTTACACCGCATCATCATCATCACTGGTGATGAAACATAGGTGCACCATTTCACCCCAGAAATGAAGAGAGCATCTATGGAATAGAGAGACACAACATTGCCTGTGCGGAAGAAATTCAAAGTTGCACCATCAGCAGGAAAGGTCATGGCCACCATGTTTTTCGACTGTGAAGGAGTTTTTTACATGGAATTATGGCAAAAGGCACAATAAGCAAAGGTGTTGTTCTCGTTCAAGGACAACGCTATGACACACAATGCACACACAACAAGACACTTGCTCCAAAGTTTTGGATGGGAGGTATGGCAACATCCGCCGTACAGTCCCAATCTTTTGCCTTGTGACTATCACATCTTTGGCAAACTGAAAGAACATCTAGGGGGACACCAATTTGCAAATGATGAGCAGGTGCAAACAGCAGTTTGACGGTGGCTGAATGACCAAGGAGTGGATTTCTATCATCAAGAAATTGAACGTTTAGTCACACATTCCAAGAGGTGTTTACACCAACTTGGTGACTATGTGGAAAAGTAGTGCAAGGTATGTGCTTTCTATTGCATAATGTTACATACCTCAATAAATGTCTCTGGGGCTACAATGGTCAAGTGCAATTTATTTTTTGAATTACCTTCGTAATTGGCATTTTAGTAAAACCTGCTTTTCTGAAACAATTCTTAATTGTTGTTTCCATCACATCTTGGCTCCCCTACGTTTGCCAACTCTGATATGCACATCAGCAAATCTATAACAGAATCTATAGGTTGGTTGTTTGGTTTCAATTTTCGGTATAATTTTTTTCGGTATGCATCTTTGATAGTACTTCTTCAAATTCTTGTAAAGCTTTGGTCCATTGGCTGCAGTTTAGATGAGGTATTTGGAGGGAAGAAAACAAGCATGAAACTTGTAAGTTTCGGAATTACCAACTGAAGGTGGGCAGGGCAGTTGTCTACATTTAATGCGATTTTTCTGTTTTCTTTCATCATCTTTCTATCAAATTTTAAAAATCCACTGTTCAAATATTTCATTTGTTATCCAATTTTTTTTTGTTGCAGTTGTCTTTACTTTACTCCTTTGAAACATCAGGGTTGTTTACTTTTTCTTACCAAAAGCTTCAGTTTTTCATTACCAACCATATTTGCACCAACCAAGACTGTAATTCTCTCCTTACTATTTTTACCACCTAAACATTTACCATCTTTAAAAGTCAGTGTCTTGTTTGGCAAACATTTAAAAAATAGAGCTGTTTCATCCACAAGAATTAATCCCTTTAGCTCTTAAAACCTAAAAGGATTAATTTTTAATCCTTTTAGTTATTAATTCTTGCTTTATACAGCTTCAGCTCTATTGCCTAAAGGCAAGAGGTGCAAACAACGAATACACAGAAGTGCAAACAAATGAATACACAGATCTCTCAAAATCAGTTCATTATGTGGAAATTGTTTTTGTTATGCAGACACTATTTTCAATGTAATGATAGAGGGGAAATCAAAACAATTCACCAAACAGAAAAATTCACTATTGAAGGTTTTATGGTTTTATTGAATTCACTATTGAAGGTTTTATGGAAGAGAGGTCTGACTGTATATAATTATATATCTGGAGCTATTCATAAAATTTAGAACATTAAACAAGTCACTGTATAACATTTCATAGTGTATAGTGCTAACGAAAAAAAAATAGTTCAAGTAACAGATAATATTTTGACTTATAAATATATAATAAAATACTTACTTTTGTACAAGCAATATATATTGTGATTACTGCTAAAGGCATGAATAAAACTTGAAAAAATGTCCAGGTTGGACTTTTCGGCAAGGAATCCATGTTAGTTTTAATACCAGTATCATCTTCTATTTCTCTTTCTAATGTTTCTTTTAATACCTTTTCTTCATCGTCTTTTGTAGAATTTTGTATTTGAGATATTTCAGTTTCTGTTTTTTTGTTGCCTACATCAGAAGTTGACATTAAATTGAATGCCTAAAAAAAATGCACAAGCCATTAATATTTTAGCCATTAAGTTTAAGAATAATTGATAAGTTTGTGGCCTAAGTGTAAAAAAAGAGATTCCCCATCTAATATCCAATTATAATAATTAGTTATCTTTTAATGTGTTGCAAAATTTCAGGAGGAAAATGTGAGGGGAAGCACATTGGGGAATAACGTATAAATTTGTGCTCCAAGCTGACATAAAATATCTGAAAAGCTTAACCAAAATATTAAAAGGCTTAACCAAAAAAATTCATGATACAATGGGAACAATTTGTGATGACACTGTTATTGTTACTTATTCTAAGGTAACAAAAGAACTCTGCTGCAGATTTCATACCTGCAAGAGGCAGCACAAAAGACAATGCAAGAAGTTAATATTTTCAACTAAGGATTTATATGATATGTGCTTTTAGACCAAAGGGTAACTAACTACCAGACATATAGCTAATATGTCGGGCAGTCATGAAAGAGCTTGGGATATTCTAAGCCAGTGGTTCCCAAACTACTGTGATCTACGGATCCTTTCAAAAACCAAAAAAATTTGACGGACTTCAAAAATCAAAAAAAAGTTTGTGGACCCCTATATAAACTGAGTGATCATTGAATTATGACCACCCCTATGAAAACTGAATGCAACCTGTTGACCATGTGAGGTACGAGACTGTGCAGTAGTCGACTTACGTAGCATAGATAAGGTTAGGTAGTAAAATTCCGAGCGTTATGGGTAAAAGAAAGGATTTATCGGACTTTGATAAAAGACAGATTGTGGGAGCTTGATGAGCTGGTGCCTCAATTTCCCAAAGACTAAAGTGTTAAAGTGTACCGGGACTGCGTCAAAATGGTCAAACAACGACCCGATGGCAAAACTGAAAAGGTCAGCCAAGGGTTGATGTTAGAGGTGAGCACCGGGGTCCGGGTCATCGGACCCCGGTGCTCAACGCTAACATCAACCCTTGTCAGCAAGAGTTGACTACCCAATACAACATGGGCCAGCCCGGAACAATATCTGGCATGACCATGTGTTGCATGCTCGCACATATGGGCTATTATCAGCAGATGACCCCTATGGCATCCTCTCCTAACTAAGGTTCATTGACGTAAAAGACTCGCCTGGTGCAAAGAACATGCAAGTTGGACGTTAGAAGAGTGGAAGAAGGTGTGCTGGTCGGATGAGTCACATTATTTACCCAAAACCGTGGATGGTCGTGTATGGATTTGGCATCAACAATGCGAGGCTCTTGATCCATCATGCATGGTATCAAAAGTGCAGGCCGGTGGAGGCGGTTGTATGGTGTGGGGCATGTTTCACTGGCAGGAACTTGGACCCCTGGTGCATGTTAAACAATATATCAATGGTCTCCGATATTGTCACTGCTTGCTAACCATGTACACCCCGCTATGTTACACTTTTTCCCGAATGGCGATGGTGTCTTCCAAGATGACAACGTGCAGAGCCATCAGGCACTTGACATGCAGGCATGGTTTGAGAAACACAGTTCTGACTTCCAGCATATCGATTGGCCTCTGAACTCCACCGATATCAATCCCATAGAGCACTTGTGGGGCACTATGGAAAGGCATATCAGGTGTCTGGATACACCAATCACCTCCTGCATTGCTAGCCACATTACACACAGCTTGGTTGGCCATACCTCCTGAACGCTTCCGACATCTTGTTGAATCAGTGCCACATTGGATAGCTGCTGTACTGAGGGCAAAAGAGGACCTACGAAGTATTAGGTAGGTGGTAATAATTCAGTGATCACTATGTATATAACAGGCGCCTCCGTAGCCAGGTGGGAAGGAGCAGCAGTGCGTAGCACACGCTTCTTGATTAGACCGGGGTTCGAGCCTGTCACCACCAAATACGGAGGATGTGGAAAGGTCAGGGAATGACCACCGCATATCCCGGAGCAATATGGCCTTAGTTGCTAATGCTCCTAAAAACCAAATAACTAACTAACTAACTAACTATGTATATAACATATGCATATATAGTTTTGTGTGTGTGTGTGTGTGTGTGTGTGTATACAGAGTCCAGTCACAATATTATGACCACCCACCAATGCAGACATCACACACGCCTAGCAAATCATAAAGCGCACGTATCAAGTTCATACACTGCAAGCATATAAGGCTTGCTGTCCAGCATCCATGAACATAGTAACAGCCTCTGTCATGGGCAAAGCACACGACCTATCAGACGTGGAAAAAGGCATGATCATCGGCTATCGGGCCAGTGGTGCCAGCATTTCTGAAACAGCAGACTTTGTGAAATGCTCATGTGCCACAGTGGTGAAAGTGTATCAAGACTGGACAAATGGGACAGTTTTGATAACCCGACGTGCCAATTGTGGAGCCCCATGCACCATTAATCCCAGAGGTGAATGTCGGCTCAAACAGTTGGTCAGGACCGATCGGCACACTACTGTTGCTCAACTGGCCATTCAAATTAACTGCGGGACCAACAGAAAGGTCTCCAACATGACAGTGCAATGAACCTTGTTGTGCTTTGGGTTCCAGAGTAGTTGGTGACAGCACCCATGCTGACAGCCATTCATAACAAACAATGCCATCAGTTTGCACAGCAATACCGACACTGGACCCCGGCCGAGTGGCAACGAGTGGTCTTCTCCGATGAGTCACAGTTTCTGCTCCACCGAGTGGATGGACAGTGGCGTATTATGTTGAAAAATTATACTTCACACCAACCAGCAATTGTAATTTTGTAATTTTACTGCAAACTAAAATACATGCAATAGATAAAACTGGTAAAAACAGATGTATTTACAATAAATATGAAATGACGGTTAAAATAAAATGAAATGATGTTTAAAATATGACTAAAATGGAAGTTAAAATAATATTAAAATATAATAGTGATAAAAGCACTAAAAACTGTAGCTTTCGGAGACAACAGACTCCTTTCTCAACAGTGTGCTTCTGTTGTACGACAACATCCTTAAATAGGAGGCCCACGGCACTCGTCACATGGTTCCACAGGAATATGGTTGGAATTTCCCACCTGCGTACTGGAACCGGAAATGGCTCAGGAGTGCACCACCAAAAACCGATCATCTCGTTCAAGAACGATGTCTTCAAGGAGGGGATGCATACGGACACCCCCACCGAGTGGATGGACAGTGGCGTATTATGTTGAAAAATTATACTTCACACCAACCAGCAATTGTAATTTTGTAATTTTACTGCAAACTAAAATACATGCAATAGATAAAACTGGTAAAAACAGATGTATTTACAATAAATATGAAATGACGGTTAAAATAAAATGAAATGATGTTTAAAATATGACTAAAATGGAAGTTAAAATAATATTAAAATATAATAGTGATAAAAGCACTAAAAACTGTAGCTTTCGGAGACAACAGACTCCTTTCTCAACAGTGTGCTTCTGTTGTACGACAACATCCTTAAATAGGAGGCCCACGGCACTCGTCACATGGTTCCACAGGAATATGGTTGGAATTTCCCACCTGCGTACTGGAACCGGAAATGGCTCAGGAGTGCACCACCAAAAACCGATCATCTCGTTCAAGAACGATGTCTTCAAGGAGGGGATGCATACGGACACCCCTATCCCTGTTGATGGTGTTACCACTAGCTGCCCCCATGCACAGGCTCTCAAGCCATTTACGGTCCTAGAACCCATGAGCCCGGTCAGTGATGACCGCAGCTTCAGGGGAGATCTGGTGCTGCTTCTTCCAAAAATGTTCTGCCACAGCAGACTTCACATAATTTGCCGTTCTTATAGCACTCATGTGCTCACCCAGACGTTCTTTGAGTCGTTGCCCCGTCTCACCAACATAACAAACCCCACAGTCTGGGCACTTAATTTCATATACCACCCCACTGCTAACTTCTTTTGATATGGGGTCTTTAACTTGTGATATCACTGTGTGCAACCTCCGTCCCGGAAGCTGCACACAGCGTATCTGGCACCCATGGACTGTACATGCGATGCATTCAGTAAGGCCCAGATAGTAAGGAATGTATGCAGAAATAAATAATATTATTTTAACTTCCATTTTAGTCATATTTTAACCGTCATTTCATATTTATTGTAAATACATTTGTTTTTACCAGTTTTATCTATTGCATGTATTTTAGTTTGCAGTAAAATTACAATTGCTGGTTGGTGTGAAGTATAATTTTTCAACATGAATTTTCCCAACCTCTTAGGCCTGTTTGGAGACAGTGGCGTATTAGGCATGAAACCTCTGAGAACAGACGCCTGGACACAACTGTTGCAGAAGGCAGGTAGTGGGGGTGGCGTTATGGTCTGGGGAATGTTTTCATGGCATGGCTTGGGTCTGCTGATATCTCTGTAGGGCACCCTGAACACAAATGGTTACCTATCGATCGTTGCCGACCAGGTACAACTGTACATGTTGACCGTGTACCCTGAGGACAATGGTATCTATCAGCAAGACAATGCACCATGCCATGTCACCAGAATTGTCCCTGAGTGGTTTGAGGAGCACAACAAAGACTTCAACCTACTCCCTTGGCCACCGAATTCTCCGGATCTTAACCCATGTATGGGACCACCTCGATCGACACAGACAGACAGATGGATCCTCCACCAAGGAACCTACAGGAACTCCGGGGTGCATTGCAGTCTGCATGGTCATAGATACCCGTAGCAACCTTCCTCGAACTTATTGAGTCCCTCCCAAAGCGGCTGGCTGCTGCAAAAGGCACATATTCTGGATATAGGTATCCAGAATATGTGCCGTTTGCAGAGATATATATATATATATATATGGTCGACCACCATTTTGCAGACCCCCTGGAACTGGTTGACAGACCCCCAGGGGTCCACAGTTATGAGTTTGGGAAACGCTGTTTTAAGCAATGACTGAAAATTCCTAAAAACAGTGAAGTAGTTCTACTTTCATTCCATTGCAGAAAATAAGAACTATTTCATATTTTATGCAATAAAAGAAGTGAACTGGTAAGTTCCAATTCACTTAAAAAGAAGTGAGCAGTTCCTATTTAGGTTGTTTTCATTTTTCTGCTTTGTAGCAGAACAATAGTAGTTTGTACATATTATAAACATTATTTAAAATATTTTACTGTGCCATATAATAATACGATATTTATTCAAATAATAAAATAGAATAACAGGAATAATAATAATAAATGTTACTTTACTAATAAAGTATATTTTAATAACTTTAAAAGGCTGTGTAGCTTTTGTGGATTGAAAAGAAGGAAAAAATTTTATACATGTCAAAACAGACAGAAAGAGGTATGTTTTGAATGTTTAAATAAAATAAATGGCACTTAGATGAAACAGTAAAGTGTTAATATTCATATGATTATCAAATATAAAAAATAATCCAAACGACTGCAGACTAACTATGCAACACAGAGTGGAATGGCTGAGTCCCTTCCCTTTACTGACAGATATTTTAAATTTTCTACTGTGGATGAGTAAAATAGTAGGACATGACAACATACATTGTGTAGATTGAAAAAATTTATTTTTTAAATCTATAAAACAAAATTTCAACATGTCTGCAAAATCTCAAAAGGCTGTCTGCAAAATTTATGTGCAAAAAACCCAGTGAGAAACACTGTTCTAAATCACTCAAGCTGTAAATTCCTTTGAATTTGCATAGTTGTCCTCCCAGAGTGAAACTCTGGGACAGCTATGCAAAGTCAAAGGAATCCATAATTCGGTTTAATTGTATATAATATATTTAATTGTATTGTATATTCAATTGTATATATTTTCAGTTTTTAAGATATATTTTATTGTGCATTTTAATCATAGCCTACTATACTTTATATTCTTAGTTGTACATATTTTCAGTTTAATTGTAGATATAACATCCATTTAATTAGTCTGCTATTTTAATAAACTGTCAAAATCAGTGGAAGTAGTATATTATTAATAATATAATAAATCCATAATTCACTTAGCCAATATTTAGTGAAAAGAACACATAAATAATAATGAGTTAAAATGAGTAAGTTCTACAACTGGGCAGAAGTGCCAGGGTTGGAGTGGCAGGTCTCACCCCCAACAGTTCCCAACAATTTTGGCTCCATCTGAATCATTTATTATGTCATGACTAATAGTCAATGACCCAAATTTGCTGTTGGCCCCAAAAGCAATTGCTGTCGAGCAAAAGCAAACCCCTGAGAGGTGCTCATGGCAAGGCTGAAGGTGTGTGCAACCACCTTTTTTTTTTTTGTTATTTTAAATCAGTGAAGGTTGGTATACAGCCTCAATTAGTACAAATTTGAATAGTACAAAATTTGATTTAGTACAAATTATAAAATGATACCAGACCTTATTTAATATGAGTCAAAATTCGGTTAGTATGAGTTTTTATTCCAAATTGCACTGAAAATTACATGCATGTGGATTATCAATAACTCACACCGTGCCTTGTTGTCAGTCCGCTTCTGCCTACTGTTGTGTGAAGATGTGCTGCAGCTTGTTACCCTATATCCGTGTACAGTACTGTATTATATTTTAATATTTTGATAAACTGCCCTTAGCAAACAAATGGAAGAATACTTGTACAAGTGCAAAAAAGCGGAGACTTGTTATTACATTAGAACAAAAATTTGATATAATAAAACAACATGCACATGCTGAGAGCAATTCTAAAATAGGCCAAAGAAATAACTGCAAGCAATACATTTTGCCTCATTGCGCAAATAATTTTGATTGTTTTCCCTCTCAAATGCAAGCTGTCATTGAAGAAATAACAGACATTGGAAGATGGCTTGGTTTAGATGAACTGGACACTACAAATGTCAGTGACTTGCTTGAATCACACTTGGAAGAAAATTTTTTTTTTTTTTTTTTTGACTGATGGAGACCTAATTTTGATCAACTGACTGACCTAAATTTGATCAGCTGATCAAATGACTGATGGAGACCTAATTTTGATCAACAGCATGCATTTGAAGCCAACAATGCTGATGGAGAAGTAAACAATGTGCAAATGACAGAGTTCACCATCAAAGAATACAAAAAAATATTTCAAACTCTGGAAACTTTAAAACAACAAGTTATGGGTGCCAACCCCAATGTCAACTGAAGCATGCAAGTCCACCAAGATATGGATAAAGTTTTCAACAACCACAAGCACATGTATGAGGTCTTAGAGAAAGAGAACACAGTTCAGTCTAGCCTGCTAAAATATTTTAATAAAATGTAATAACATTTTCTTTGGTTAGTTTATAATATATAAACTTGAATCAGAAATACATTTTTATTATCCTTTGGTAATACTGTACAGTATACACTTTAATAAACATATAAAAATTGTGCCTAAAATTTTTATTGTACATTTTCATTGGGGTGGGACCAATTATCATACTTTGTTGTGTTATAATAGCTTTGAAAGCATGTACTTCATTTAATACGATGGTTTCACAGGATTCATTATTCATACTAATTGAGGATTTGCCGTATAATTATAAATTACTTTCGTTCCTTGATGCTCTACTATCAACTAATTTAAAGCATTATTACTTATTCCTACACGAGTAAACATAGTGACACATATAAACAAAACATACATAATAATCCCTCTATCCTATTCCATAAAATTAACGTGTTGCCTCTATTGTTCTCCCAACTCCACTAATTGTTCAGAACTTTTTAACATCCTTTCATTGAAACTTCACTTCTCTAGTCTAATTTTGAATGTAATTTTCGTTGGAGATTAATGAAAATCAAAACTCTAGCTAGCTTCAGTTTTCTAGTTATGCAGATCTGGGTAGTCAAGTTGCTGAGGCTTTTGATATTACCAATGAACTCACACAGCTTATTAAATTATCTACCAGAACAACTAATAATCACAACCACATACCCAACAAACTTGATCTTTTCTTCACCAACCCTTCCAATTACACAATCAATATTAGTGGTCCTCTAAGAACCTCAGATTACAACTTGGTCTTCTCGCTCTCACTCACTCAAAGCCATTCTCATCCTCATATGGTTTAAAATAAGAGGAATATCAAACAGGACAATCACGTGATTTCTGTTCTTTTCCATGGTTGGATTACAGTTTTAAATCTTTTGATCCCAATGCTTTGCTCAGATGCAATGTTAAGATAATTATTCTTGTAAAGATGAAATACTTTATTCTTTACTCCACCTTAAAACCTCATCTTTTATCTAAATCTTGGTTTTCCAATAAATTTAACACCAGGGGCTCTCACCGGGTGAGTATGGGCTTGGCACACCCAGGACCCTGAGCTGGATATCATCATTCTTCTCTTTCTTGGTGATTCCTTTCCCTTCTACTTCTGACTTTCATTCTCTTTCATATTCTCTCTCTCAGGGTAATTCAGAATTTTTTTTTTTTTTTTTTTTTTGGCTGGTGCAGCATAAGCCTCAGGCTTCCTTGCACTATATGGCTAATAATAATAATGTGCTAAGGCTGTTCAAGATAAGAATGTTGCAACATTGCAATTGGCTTGCACCCAAATTTGCAGCTACATTTTCTGTCTACACTAAAGCTTACAGCAATTGTAAACCAGTGTGTAATCAATCAAACTTGATTTTGAATAGGCTAAGAGCAGAAAACTTGCTTCTTCTCCAAACGTCAGTGGCACGTTCCCAGGACTGTACTTATAAATAGCTTCGGGCCTCATAATAGAGGGTGCCTCTGTAATCTGAAATTTTTTAATTTTTTTTTTTTTTAATGCCCTGATCTAAACTAGGGGCCACTTGTACCTACCATGTAAACAGAGGCGGGTGGATGACTCATTTCTCCGAAAGAACAAATTAATTTCCAGAATAAAGGAAAATCACTCTCTCCTAATTCTTTAATAGGGTGTACCAGTAGAACTAGGGCTTAGAGGGGAACAGGTATCCTGTGTGTTATCAGACACTCAGCCTAAAACACTGATGGATCCAATATCTCTCTATTACAGAAGATTTAGGAGAAATCCGGTTGGCCTGCCTCCCTAAAATCCACTCATACACACCTTCTCGATGGTAAGCCCTGTTACGTCACTTAGGTGGCAACGAACGTGTAGAGTGGTTCTCTTCAAGACGCCTGGTCAACGTGAAGAGGAAAAGACCAAACCCTCCAGCAATGAGAGCACAACAATACAAATGGCCCTCAGTCCCCAGCAGCTTTCACTCTCCCTCTTACGGCAGCGAGAGGATCAGAGTGGAAGCAGAGGGTGCTAAGAATCTCTGGGTACGACCAGGCTGCCATGCACGGAAATTGAACTTGGCCTGTTATAACGTACGATCACTCATCGGTGAAGACAGGATATTAGAGCTGGAAAAGGAATTAGAAAATGTGAATTGGAATATCATCGGTTTGGCTGAAACAAGAAGAAGAAATGAATCGCTTATAAGTTTATCAAGTGGAAATCTGCTGTACACCAATGGAAACAGTGAAAGGAGTGAAGGTAGAGTTGGGTTTCTGGTCCATAAAGATTTTAAAAACAACATTTTGGAATTCAAAAGTACATCACCAAGGGTGTCAAGACTAATACTCAAGATTTCTAAGAGGTACAAGCTAAAGATTATAATGATTTATGCACCAACATCGAGCCATGATGATGAAGAGGTTGAAGAAATGTACACTGAAATTGAGAGTCTTCTAGATGAGCAGAAAACCCACTACACTATTATTATGGGGGACTTCAATGCTAAGGTTGGAAAAAGGCAAAACAGCGCAAAAAAGGCAAAAGAGGAACTATAGGAAATTTTGGAATTGGTGAAAGAAATGAAAGAGGTGAAAGACTTGTGGAATTTGCAGAATCTCAAGGAATGTCAGTAATGAACACTTTTTTCAAGAAAAGGGTGAACAGAAAGTGGACATGGAAGAGTCCAAATGGATTAACAACTAATGAAATCGACTTCATCCTCACTAACAGAAGATATATTGTGAATGATGTTACCGTCCTGAATAAGGTAAATGTTGGAAGTGATCACAGAATGGTAAGATGTACAATTGATATAGATGTAGGAAAGGAAAGGAAAAAACTGACTCGAGTAAATAATACAAAGGTCTTTGAAATAACAGAGGAGGAGAAAAAGCAGTATGTACTGGAACTTAAGAACAAGTTTGAGCTTCTGCAGACTGCTCAGGACCAAGATATCGACGAGGAATATTACAACTTTCTGAAAGTGATAAAGCCCAAGAAACCTATAGGGAAACAGAAATCCAAAGAAGAAAAAATTAGTCAAGAAACACTTGTCATGATGAACCAAAGACGACAAATGAAGAGCAAGAAAAACACTGACAGGGAGAAAATTGAGTATACTGAGTTATGCAAAGCCATTAGAAAGAGACTGAGAGAGGACATAAGAAGATTTAACACAAGAAAAGTAGAACAAGCATTAAGGGAAAACAAAGGATTTAAATCAGCAGCCATGAGCAGTAATACAGAAAGACAAATGATACTGAAACTGAAGAATAGCAATGGTGTACTTATAAACAGCAGAGAAGGCATAATTCAAATAGCAGGAGACTACTATAGAGAATTATACAAGGAGCGAGGGAATGATACCAGCAGTAGGGAAGATGGATTGCAAAGTAGCAACACATACGACATACCCGATATTCTTCCTGATGAGGTAGAACATGCATTGAAGAAAATGAAGAATCGGAAAGCCCCTGGGGAAGATGAAGTTACTGTAGAGTTGTCAAAATTGGGAGGAAGAGACATAACACAAAAACTGGCAAGGCTCTTCACAAAGTGCATTAGAAAAGGTGTGATACCTAAGCAGTGGAATAATGCAATCATAGTTTTGCTGCATAAGAAAGGAGATAAATCAGAAATTGGAAATTATAGACCAATTAGCTTGTTATCCCACATCTACAAGTTGTTCACAAGGGTCATTACTAACAGATTAGAAAGAATACTTGATGAGAATCAACCGAAAGAGCAAGCTGGCTTTAGGACAGGATTCTCAACTATGGATCACCTTCACGTAATATCACAGCTAATGGAGAAAGCAAATGAATATAAAACACCATTATGCCTGGCATTTGTGGATTATGAAAAGGCATTTGACTCCATACAGCATAAGGCAATGTTTCGGGTACTGGAAAGACAAGGCATAGATACTCCATATATTATGATTTTGAAGAAAATATATGAGAGTGCTACATCCTTTATTAGACTAGACAAAGACAGTAGCAAATTTAAAATCGAGAAAGGAGTTCGACAAGGAGACACAATATCTCCGAAGCTGTTTACTGCTGCCCTTGAGGAAGCTTTCAGAAGATTAGACTGGTCGCAGAAAGGAGTCAATGTGAACGGAGAGTACCTAAACCATTTACGATTTGCAGATGACATTGTGGTCATAAGCCACGATCCCAAAGAATTAGAGGAAAATCTTAATCAGTTATGCACAGTTAGTAAGGATTTTGGACTAAAGATGAATATGGCTAAAACAAAAGTAATGATGAACAAGTATGCCACGGAAAGGGAAATAATGATTGAAGGAGCAGTAATTGAAAAGGTGGAGTCATATACTTATCTGGGACAAGTTATTAGCTGTAATAATGATAAATGGCTGGAAGTCAAGAGAAGAATAAATTTTGGATGGATAGCATTCAGGAAATATAGTCACATACTGAAGAGCAATATCCCAGTTTGTCTGAAACGTAAAATAATGAATCAATGTATACTCCCCACCATGACTTATGGAAGTGAAACTTGGGCACTCACCAAAAGAATGGAAGAGAAGCTAAGAACTACACAGCGAAGAATGGAACAAATTATATTGGGAATCAGACTGTTAGATAAGAAGAGAAACACCTGGATTAGACAGCAAACTCAAGTAAAGGACATTCTTATCAAAACTAAAGAACTAAAATGGTCTTGGGCAGGACACATAGCTCGAAGACATGATGACAGATGGACTAAGAAAATAACAGAATGGTACCCAAGAGGAGCTAGAAGAAAACCTGGAAGACAAAGGCGGAGATGGATAGATGAAATTCATGAGTTTTTGAGTAGTAAATGGATGGCCAGTGCTCAAAACAGAAGGAACTGGAAAGTTGCTGGAGAGGCCTTCATCCTGCAGTGGATTGAAAATGGCTGATGATGATGATGACCAGTAGAACACAGGCTGACCACGCCATATTATCTGCATTGGGAATATGCCTTAAACTTTTCCACTGGTTATGAACACAAGAAAGCAATGACTAGCATGACTTCTCAGTATAGTAAGTCGGAGAAGTGGTTGTAAATGTATTACGAACAGTAAATTGTTAAATGTTAATCCTTTTAGTTCTTAATTCGTGCTTTCTACAGCAGCAGCTCTATTGCCTAAAGGCCAGAGATGTGAACAATGCATACCCAGCCTCTCTCGAAATCCATTCATTAGATGGAAATTTTATTCGCTCTACAGAAACTATTTTAATGGACCACCCATGGATTTAAGAATCTATGTAAGCTGAGACCTGAAAACTGTAACATTTAGTTTAATTGTTGATGTGCAAAGTTAAAGTGTAATACATAGAAGTACACACACACACACTGAAGTAAATATAGGTATGTATCTATCTCTCTGAAAGTAGCACTGTAGTTTAATAAATTTTGATTTTGTTGTAACAGAAAATTTAAATATCAAATCTATGTAATGTTTTGCTATCTATTGTGACTGACATACTTTACCTTTATTGAAAGCTTTTTGTTTTCTCACTATAAAAATACGAATTGATTCAAGCGTTAATTTTTTATATTGAATCATTATCAATTATATTACTTTTAAGCTGTTACTATAATTTCGTTTGAATTAAAAATCTGAAATTGTCAATAAACAATGAATTAAATGAAGCAGTAATTAAAACAATGATATATTAATATTTAAAAAGGCATTAATCCTAATAGCAGCAACTACGCAAAATAAGAAAAATGTTTCAAATATCAAGTATACGTACAATATTATTAATGATGGATTTAGATCAACATTTCCGAATGTCGAAACAATTCTGAAAATATTTCTCACAATGCCTGTGGCAAATTCAAGTGGTGAACGGTCTTTTTCAGCAGTAAAAAGAATAAAAAAACTATTCACGAATTAATTTAATGCAGGACAAAATGTCTGATTTATCATTATTATTTATCGAATTCAAGGTAACGAACGCTATAAATTATGAAGACATAATTGATAAATTTGCAAAATTAAGAACAAGGAAAAAAAAAAAACATGTTAACCGTTCATAAAAAACTGTTCGTTTCTTACATTTAAAACAACCCAAATTTTCTTCTTCCCTTCTCATGTGAGGCATTGTCTCACATGACCACGACTGGGCATTCTTTGTTTTCATAATAATGTTTATATACAGCTGACGATGAGTATCATAGACTTGAAAGCTTCTGTTTTAATTTGTTTTTTGCTTTGCTTTACCTACAGCTTATTTGTTTCTGTTTCTCTGGAGTAAACTAATTTTACCTTTAACATGAATACCAGAGTCCAAGGCCTTTTTAACCTTGTAAGTAAAAATAATTAGTTGGAAAAAATAAAATAAAATAATTATTTTTTTCTTAGTCAGCCCTTAATAATGCAGCAAAAATATGAATCTGGAGCATCTAAACGAAAGAGACAATGATAAAAAAAAATGATCAAATTGAAATTAAAAAAAAAAAAAAAAAAAATGCTCTAATGCCTTTTCTGCAAGTAACAAAAAATATAAATGAGGAAAATAAAAGTGCAAGGACAGGAGAAGAGGGAGTAAAGACCAAAGAAGAGGCTGAGATGCAGTGTAAAGAAAATAAACAAACCATAGGTAATGAACTAGTGGTAGTGTAATTAGTGACAATGAAAATTTTAAAGAAAGTTTAAATGAACCATCATATTCATGTGATATTGTGTATCCAATGAATATCGCAAAGTGGCACATGGAAATGAATGAATGTTTTAGAGAACATTTTTTAATAAATACGCCAACAAATTTTGGAAAAATTTAAAAACAATATATAAGGACAGCGACTTTATATTCATGAAACAGATATTTTCCTGTACAGAAATGAATGGAACAAAGGAAAACCGTGAGTGGCTGATATTTTTTGATACCAGCAAATCCATCTACTATTTCGTATGCAAATTATCTTCAAATTCAAATCATAAATTTATAACTGGTTTTAATGACTGGAAAAACATTTCTGGGTCTTTACATGTGCACAAAAATTCATCAGGTCACATTAATGCTGTGTATTTATTTTAAGAGATGTTCAATTTTGGATTATGTTGACACGGAACTAATCAAACAAATTCAGTCTGAAGAAAATTATTGGAGAGAGATTTTAAAAAGAATTATTGCTACTGTTCAGCTTTTGAGTATACTTGTTTAGGATTCAGGGGTAGTAACGACAAAACTTATATAGAACATAGTAGTAATTGTGTAAGTTGACTAGTAAAAAAGTCGAATTAAAAAAAGAAAAACTATGTGCAATGAAACGAGAGATAATGAAATAATTTTAGAAGCAAAAGAAATGTTTATTATCAATAATGAAGTTTAATATTGACAAGTGCAAAGTACTGCATATGGGTTGAAGTAACCCCAGAGAAACATACCACTATGTGGTACTGCACTTAGAGTAGTAGAAAATGAAAAAAACCTGGAGTAATTGTGCAGTCAGATATGAAATTTTCTTAGCAGTGCAGACAGGTTGCCAGAGCAGGTAATGGGATATTGTCAATGATATACAGGAATTTTGCTAGTAAGGAAAAGGATGTAATTATTAGGGAAAAGGAGGAGGTCGTTGAAAGAAGTCTTTGAGGCAAAAAATATGACACCTATATTCAGTTATTTCAATGCAAAAATTCAAAACGCTGTTGTAAACACGCTGGATATTCTCAAAGATCTTTCATCTATGTTTGAGGTTGACTACCTTGCTAGCAGCTTTTTCCCCTCAATTACACTGATACATCAAGAGTATTTGAAATAAACTAAGCAGAATTGTGAGCAAAATCCACAGTATGAAAAAGGACCTCACACAAGGTCCAGTTGGTATCCCTACTGTTTTATGGAAAAAATGTGGAACTACACTGGTTAAGCCACTCCTTCACTTAATAAAATTGTTCTTTGAGAGTGGAATCTAACCTTCTCAACCTAAAAATGCTTTTGTTACCCCTATTTATAAAAAAGGAAGCTCGTCCTCATCCAACAACTGCAGACCAGTTTGTCAATTAAATACACTCTCAAAGATAATTGAATCCATTGTATGAAGCAGCTATTTAATTTTACGAAATTTAATCTGTCGGATTTCTCTCAGATTTATCAAGGGCGTTCCACCTGCACTGATATGATCTCTTTTGTATCGGATATATCCAAGGCACTTAACGAAGGAGAACAAATCGACACCATCTCTCTTGACTTAAGCAAAGCTTTTGACAAGGTAGTTCATCAAAAATTAATTAATAAACTGGATCATTATGGGCTCAGAGGCCAGGCTCTTGACTGGATAGCAAACTACTTGGAAGGGAGAGAAATGTCGGTGACTTTTAAAAGGCAAGATTTCACATCCTTTTGAACCCGAAATGGGTGTCCTGCAGGGTTCATCCTTGGGTCCGCTGCTATTTCTGATCTGCATCGACGACCTGCCAAGTATTCTTGGAGACTGCCAAATTAAACTCAACATATTTGCAGACAAAAATTTACAAAGCTATTCTCAATACCAACGACTGTATCACTCTTAACGAAGCTCTGCAACGAGTAATCCAGTGGCTGAATGAGAATAGAATGGTTGTCAACGAAAAAAGTGTAAAGTGTGAGCCAATGAATTTTGCCAATGTACACAAAAAAAAAAAAAAAAACTGTTCTTATTGCATCAACAACCAGGCAATCAAAAAAGTTAGTTCTGTCAAAAATTTGGGTATTTTCATCAAAGAAGAACTTTCCTTTGATCTCCATGTATCGAATATGTTTTTTTTAGAAATGTTCATATATCTTTACAAAATTTATGTTAGGCCAGGCTTAGAATATGCCTCCCAGGTCTGGGAGGCACGCAGCTTATCAAAAAAAAAAAATCGAAAATATTCAAAAAAGAGCAATGCAATAAGTCTGTTTCAAAAGTAGATTACAATATAACGAGAAATCTTAACAAGAGTGATGTATACTCTTTGGACTTGAAACGCTGGAAGAAAGAAAGAAGGTACAAAGCTGATCTACTCCTATTTAACCAGCTGGTAAATGGTACCATCAATTGTCCTCACCTCGTCTCACAAATTAACTTCAATGAACCAAAAAGAGCTTTAAAAAACATCCACTGCTTAAACCATCCTATGCAAGAAAAAATTATAGATATTACAACTACTGCAACAGGACATCAAGATCAATTAAATAAGCAAACTTGCAGATATTTTATACCTCTGGACACTTCAAGAGGTAACTGAAATCTCCAACCACATCACTTAAGTGAGCCTTTAAATGTTTTTTTCCTTCTTCTTCAGTTATGTATTTTTGACATTTTTTACATGATGAAATTTGTATTCCAAGCCTCTGCTTTGGAGAAGGTGTAACTTCATTTTTGTTGCTACACACTAAGGCATGTTTGTTTGCTGTTTTGTAGCAGTTTAAATAAATAAATAAATTATCCCTCTGTATAAGGCAATGGTCAGGCCACACCTTGAGTACTACATACAAGTCTGGAGGCCTCATTTTAGGAAGGATGTAGAGGTGCTTGAGCGAGTACAGAGAAGGGCAACAAGGTTGGCGAGGGCAATGAAAGGATGATCTTACCAAGAAAGACTTAAAAAGTTCTGCAAATTGCAACGTCTAGAGACTAGGCACTTGCGAGGTGATCTGACTGAGCTGCATAAGGCTTTGAATGGGCTGAGCTGGACTAATTCTGATGGGATCCTTCAGCTTGCTCAGTTTACGAACCTGAGGGGATATAAATTCAAATTGAGGAAAGCCAGTTACAGAATAGATGTGCAGAAATCTGTCTTTAGCCAGTGTGTAATTGATTGCTGGAACTAACTTCCAACTGTCATTCTGGAAGTTGATAGTTTAAGTAAATTCCAGGAGAAACTGGACAAACGTTTAGATGGAAAGGATGTGTGAAATGGTTTTGTTTGTTTTTTTTTTTTCCCCGGCTGATGCTACATAAGCTTGCTTTCTTGCATCACATGCCTCTACTGCTACTACATTCAATGCTGTTTGTTATGAATTAATTTCTGAAATAAATAGACAAACAGAAGTATACATCAATTTTTTGGTTATTTTTTAAATATTTATAAATCTCGATTTAGACGAAACTGAATTCAACACTAATATTGATAAATTAATAAGTATACACTGGTGTTCAAAGAAAGTGTATTACCCTTAAAATTGTAATTGTCGTCCAAATAGCATAAGTATATGGCAATATTTCTTACAGATTGCATCACACAAGATTGACACACATTTTCAACTATATAAGCACACTCTGCAAGAATTGCAGTCATTCCTTACTTGTGTCGGGATGGCGAGTTACGTGCAGTTGACACCACGAACAAAGAGTGCTCTTGTTGCTTTACGTGAGGAAGGATGTTCTTCCCATCATATTGCTTATAGAGTGTCTTGTAATCAGTCAACAGTGAGTAGATTTCTTTCCAAACTCAAGAATACTGGTTCTGCCAATAGGAAAAAAGGAACCGAATGCAAATGAGTCTCTATGCCAAATTATGGCTGCATTTTGAAGTGCTTATGCCTTAAAAACCGTAAAGCTTCTTTGTCTAAGCTGAAAAGAGAATGGGAAGAACATACAGGAGTGGTAGCAACTGAAGTAACAGTCACAAGACACCTCTTCAAAAATGGACTTGTAGCCCATCGTCCTAACAAGAAGCCCCTCAAAAAAAAAAAAAAAAAATGAGAAAGGTCCAATTAAATTGGTGTAAGGAGCATGTCAAATGGACAAACGAGCAGTGGAAGTCAGTTATTTTCTCAGATGAGAAGAAATTCAACCTACAAGGCTCTGATGGAAGACAAACAATTTGCCATAGATGTGGTGAAGATATTTTCGTAAATTTGTAACGTAAAAAAAAATCACTAGAGTGATTTTTTTTTTACGTTATTATGGTGAAATGTGTTTCCCCTTTACTGATCTTCAATTGTATAAAAAACATAAATAAAATTTCAGAATCTTCTCTTCATTCCTTTTTTTTTTTTTTAAGCTTCATAAACTTGTTACTCCGCGCAAATCATGTTAGCTGCAACTTGTGCGTGCCGTTAAAAAATGCTTATGCATGCTATTGAAATTTATAAAGAAAAGAGATTATCTTGGAAACAAATGTCTCTTTAAGCATTTCTGAAAAAGACGATTCCTTGTGCAACAAACTAACGAGTGCTGAGCCAATAATGAGTGATCAACAGGTGCGCATTTAGTCGATGATGATGATGATGACGATGAATAAACATTCATCGTCATCGAATAATTCATCGAATTATAATTTGCTTGATTTTACAGGCTACGTTTTCATTTCTTTGGATAAATCAATCATTGTTTAAACAAGCTAATTAGCTAACTGATTTCATTGTTGAGAATGTAACCCCTATTTTTAACATTAGGTCTATGGGAAATTAATTCCCACTTTACGATCGTGCACTAGGAACAAATTAACTCAAAGTCAGGAATTACCTGTATATGCAAGTTTTTTTTTTTTTGGATTGGTATCCTAAAAGGGGGCTCTGCAAGAGTTTAGCACCTCAGATCTCAAGAAGCATAAGTACAGCCCTGCACTTCCAGAATCTTGCCAAAACTATTGGCCATAACTTCTGCCCATCTGCACTCCCACCTCTGTTACAGCATGATGTTCTGCTGCATCCTCAGCTAGAGATATAGTCAACTTACTAGCATCCTATTTTTATCCCCTTACTTCTATCTCTTGAATTGAGAACTTGGTAAATCACCTCCTACCATGCCAAATACACTACACTCAATGCCTAGTATAGTTTTCCAACTGAAGCACATTGGAAAAATTCTGAACAATCTTGATCCCAAGAAATCTCCAGGTCCTGATGGATCTCTCCACTGGTTCTCAAACCAGTGCTTGCTACTGCTCTGTATCACCTCTTTACACTTTCTTATTCCCGGTGTTTTCCTTCTAATTGGAAATTTGCTCATATTCAGCGAGATCCTAAAAAAGGGTGACAAAACCTTCACATCCAATTATTTTCCCATTCACTTATCTCTGCTCTTCTCAAAATATGGAGAAATACCCCAAATTCCAACTCTTCTAGATGATCAGTGATCACCAATATAAATTTCATTAGTATCAATCAACTGGGAATACTTATATTACTCATCTTTGGACAAACTCAATGGAAAATTCCATTTAGGAAGAAGCTGCCCTCACTTGATATTTCTAAGGTTTTTGATTGTGTTTGGTATAAAGGTCTTTTAAACAAGCTACAATTTGCCTGCCAACAGTATTTTACAACTGGGTATCCGGTTTTCTATCTGAACACTCTGTCTTCTAACTTCACTAATAGTAGTATTTCCCACGGTATAGTTCTTCCTCCCACTCGTTTCCTCTTGTATATTAAGAACCTTCTACTGACTGGAAATTTAATCCATAGTTTTACTGATTACAGTACACTTCATTCCACCTTACAGTTGGAGAAACCATGCCCTGCACAAACAGCCTCAATTTGTCATGGTTAAGCTAGTGTTTCTATATGTAGGTTGCAGCCCATCAGTGGACCAAAGGAAAATTAGATAAATTACAAAACTTTTAATATAGCACAAGAGTTACATAAATACTATAATATATTATAACAATTTGAGTAATTAAATAAAACATAATGTGTGTTAATGGAAAAATTCTTTTTTTTGATAATTATATTTATACCTGGGTTATTAAAAATTGAGAGAAACCAAACCAACTGAATTCTTCTATGCCTGTAAATAAGAGTTCTAAAATGAAATGTAGATTTTTTTTCATGTTTAGTTGGGTTGCATTGTAAAAAATGTTGAGAAATGCTGGTATAAAACTGTCACTCTTATAATACTTTTGACTAGGAATACGGATGAATTATATTTATTCCAAAATACAGTATAAATACATAAATATTTTCTTACTTTGGCAGACTGTAAAGCAGCTATTCGAGCTGATGATCTTGTCATTGAAGCTGGAATAGTTTTAGGATCAGATATATATTGAGATGGAGTTTTTGAACTATCCACATCATCAAAATTTTTAGAATGACCTACATCAAAGGAATTATCTTGTAAACTGTGCTGTTTTGCAGTTTTTCGGGCAGGTGAGCGGGACCGAGAACGACCTTTACGTCCCCTACTTTGGCTTCGAGATCTAGTGACAGGTCGATGCTGAACAGATGACCGCATCTTTGTTAATTTTCTTGAAAACTTACTAATTAAAATAAAAACTAAAAATTAAAATGAATATGATGTATATATAAACACACACACACACACACACACACACACTTAAAAGTCCTTCCATGATAGTATAGTGATTTTTCCACTTGTCACTCATTTAGATGGGAATGGGTTCAAATCCCATCAGAATTCTTAAAAGTCCCTTCACAATTAGGGTTGTAACCAACCTCAGATAGAGACTGTAAAGTTTCTCAACAAAAATCACTAAAGTTTTTCAGCCTGCACAACATGAAAATCAGCCAATGAACAAACACTTGTATAGACACAATCCACTGGCACACCTTTAAAAGAAAATTATAAACATATTTAAACACTTATAATCAACTTTTTCTAATTAAACTACTCACCACTATGAAAGGTGTTCATAGTGGCAGAAGTGTAGCAACTTCTGATCAACGCTATTCAACTTCAAACTGAACATGGAAATATCTTCTACCTGCACAATTATTCCCAGCATTCAACCTTCCCTGAATTAAGCCCAATGACAGGATTCAATATGGAATCCACAAATATTGCCAATTTATATTGTAGGAATTAAGTGTTATTCATATTTCACATTAATTCATTATGAAAAACCATATAATATCCTTCTCTCAACACAAAATGAACTTATATAATCAATCTTTGTACAGTTTCTATTCCTTCCTTATTTTTAGTTTTCTATAGCAGTCTTTGAAAATTTTCTAATTTAGTTTTCTTTTGCAATCTTTGAACTTTGCTATATTGTGACCAGACATTAACTTGTAATTCTACACTGCTTTCAACTTTACTCATTTACATTTGTGGCTTTTTCTCTTACTGATTGTCTACCCTACACCGGTGTTCAAAGAAAATGCATCACCCCTTAAAATTGTAATTTTCATCTGAATAACGTTAAGTATATGGCAATATTTCTTAGGATCAGATAAGATTGACATGCGTAGGTAATGACGTAATATTACATCGGCTGTTACTTTCAGCTATATAAGCACGCTCTGAAAGAGTTGCAGTCATTCCTTGACTGTGTCAGGATGGCGAGTTACTTGCAGTTAACACCACGAAGCAAGAGTGCTATTGTTGCTTTACATGAGGAAGTATGTTCTTCCTGTCATATTGCTTATAGAATGTCTTGTAATCAGTCGACAGTGAGCAGATTTCTTTCCAAACTCAAGAATACTGGTTCTGCTGATAGGAAAAAAGGAGCCAGAAGCAAACGAGTCTCTATGCCAAAACAGGACCGCATTTTGAAGTGCTTATGCCTTAAAAATCATAAAGCTTCTTCGTCTGAGCTGAAAAGAGAATGGGAAGAACATACACGAGTGGTAGCAAGTGCAGTAACAGTCAGAAGACACCTCTTCAAAAATGGACTTGTAGCCATAGCCCATCGTCCTAAGAAGAAGCTCCTGCTCACACAAAAAATGAAAAAGGCCCAATTAATTTAGTGTAAGGAGCATGTCAAATGGACCCCCAAGCAGTGGAAGACATTTATTATCTCGGATGAGAAGAAATTCAACCTACAAGGCTCTGATGGGAGACAAACGATTTGCCATAGACGTGGTGAAGAATACCATTCAGACTGTATGGTGTCTACAGTGAAATTCCCTACCAGCCAAATGATACAGGGGTGCATTTCGCATCGTGGAATAGGTCACCTGCAGTTTATAAAAGGTTCCGTAAATGCCAATGGAAACTTGCTATATTGGAAGGCAAATTGCTGCCAACCATTAGAGACCATTTCCACCTGCCAAGTAACTGCATCTTTCAGGACGACTCTGCTCCTTGTCATCGGACAAAAAGTGTAAATGGGCACTTCTGTAGTTACTTTAGCTTCATTTCTGCATTAGAGGTTCGACAGCAATGTGTTTACATTTGTTATAGGTGAAAAAATGGTTGGAAGAACGGTCCATTACAAATCTTAGCTGGCCAGGAAACAGACCCAGACCTGAATCCTATAGAGAACTGTTGGAATTGTGTAGAATCTGCAGTTGCCAGAAAGAAACCAAAGACCCTTCTTGAACTTCAGGAAGCCATAATTCATGTCTGGAATCACAAACTATCAGTTGATTACCTTCAGAAACTGATCTTGTCAATGTCTCGACGGTGTGCTGCTGTTATCAGGGCCAGAGGCAGTTCAACTAAATATTAGTTTGCATTTGGTGAACTTTTCATTTTGTTTTCATTTAAAAGGATAAACTGAAGCAAATTGAGGGATTCAGGTATAAATGTCGTGTTTATCAAAACTATTGTATAAAGGTTGCAAATGCTCATTTTGGAATATTTGGGAGCACCTGTCAAATATTACTTAGCTTTGCCTTAACTATTAATAAATATCTTTTGTTTATATTTATAATGCTAGTCATTAATATAACATACCATCACGAAAAAGGTTAGAAATGTGAAATTCCTAGGTGATGCACTTCCTTTGAACACCAGTGCATATTAAATTAAGATTATATGCCACTGTGTACCAGGCACGTGCTGTGAGTAAATACTCAGGGTAGGCAGTAGGCATTTATAAAGTAAATTATAAGCAAAAGGCCTTGTCACTATAAAACAATATGTAAAAATATTTTAAACAAAATATATTTACTCACAGTTTTATTTGTAGATGAACTCCATTCTTCTCTCTTTGCTAGTACTAAAAATATTGGTCACTTTTTCATAGAAATTGTAAGTTGGACTTTGCTCCATTTTAATTAATCTTTCCTATTCAATGGAAATTAAAGCAAGTGACAAAAGCCTTTCATTTTTCATTCTATTTCTGGTGAAGCTTTTGATTCTTTTCAAGTTGAAAATGACCTCTCAACAGAGACTGTGGTAGCTGGAATTGTTAAAATCAATTGAAGCAGCTTCACCGCTTCGGGGAAAGTTTGTTCGAGTCCATTTTGAAACACAAAAGTAGGCAAATTTTGAACTGATTTATCCCAGAACACTTGTGCATTATAAATTCCAGCTAGATCAGTTTTGAGTCTTATGACATCGAAGATGCCACCATAATTCTTTTCTAAACTTTTTACTAACGACTAATGAAATAAATTGTAAATTTTTAAACTCAGTGTATCCTGCTTCCATATGCTTTAAGATATCATTCAATATTAGACAGAATATTCTTTCTCTTTCTTCTTTAATTGGACGTTTTGTACGACATTTTGATTCAACCAAGTTATTTTCATTGCAACATTCTTCAAACTTCTCACATATATCATCAAAATGTCTACACGGATCATCGAGCGAATTTAGTTTGTAAGATATTGAAGAGTGTGTCAGTTTTAGTGAAAATTTTATCATAAACTGAAGAAAAGTACGTTGAATCTTGCATTAACCAATTATAAAATCCATTGCTCCTCACTAAGGTATCTGAATCCCACAATAAAGGATGGCTGTTAATGCTGTTGAAAAGTTCGCAAAGGTCACTATGGTAGTATAAAATAGTTCGTACTAGTTTTGAGTTAGAACTCCATCTCATAGGTGCAGCTTTTGGAATGCATTTCTGTACTAGATCAAGAAATTGCTTTCGTTTTGTAAACTGAAAAATGAGGCAAGACCCTCAATGGTGTTGATAAATATTGTGTATTCAGATATGAATTTTGCTGACTGAGACAGAACAAGATTCAACTTGTGAGCATAGCAATGGGTAAATAATGCTGATGGTGCTTTTTCTCTTATTTAGCTTGAATGCCATTTAAATGTGATGTGATTACCAATGCTCCATCATATGTCTGTGCTATAAGTTTATCAGCACAGATGTTGTATTTTTCTAAATTTTTAAATATGCATTCTGTTATACCAGTAGCTGTTCTGTCTTTAAGTTTGTCAAATCCTATGAAGGCTTCTTTAATTTCAGAATCCAATACATATCGTAAAACTGTGGAACACTGACTTGTATTTGAAATATGAGTCATTTCAACCACTTCTATAGCAATGAATGAGGATCTTGCAATCTCTTCTTTAATATTATTTTCTACAGCTATTCCTACTTTTTTTTTTTTTTTTTTTTTTTTTGATTTGGTAGTTGTTGGCGCATCGGCTTCTGTGGCCATATTGCACCTCCCAAGATTTTTGCAGTACTTTGATCCAAGCCCGAGGCGGGAATCGAACCCGCGACCTTTGGGTTGCCGGGCAGGTACTTTACCCACTCAGCTCGCCCGGTCGGCGCTATTCCTACTGCTTCAATTAGGTCATTTTGGACCTTGTTAGAAACACCAAAAAAAAAAAAACGGATGATGTCTGTAAATGTTCCAATTTTTCATCAAATTTTGCAGTGTAGTTCAGTAACTCAATATAATTTCCACAAGTTAGAGGATTTGAATTCATTATTGCTGCAAAGCAAGTAGCATATATTAATTTTTTCAGTATGTCTCTGTTCTCTTTTACCTTTTTATTGTGAATTTCAAAGCTAAGTTTTTTCAGCTTATCTATACTCAAGTCAATTCGCGTAAATCCAAATGTTTTCAATGATATTTGGCTTTCATAACATGCAGAAGATCTTTCATGTTTGCTTAAAGCATTAGGCAAATTATTCTTACCCACACACTTTCACTGGGTACAGAAAATAATAAGCATGGGAAACAAGAGTCTATTTGTTGTAATACAGCCGCACAACCAGTCTTTCTTGCTGTACCAATGGGCTGTGTTAGGGTAACTTAGAGTACGAACAGGCGCACGCATACTTGCATATACACCAACACTAGGAGTATAGTTATAAATTCGATGACCTTAAAATGATAGTCAAGACATCTAAGGCAGATCTTGTTGGGATATCAGAGACGTGGTGTCACACAGATATAAGCAGTGCAGAATTGGAATTTGGGGAGTACAATGTGTACAGAAAGGATAGACGTAACAGGAAGGGAGGAGGGATTATGCTGTTATTAAGAAACACATAAAATATAAGGAAGTGCATCCAATTGATGTTGGTGGACAATGCAGTGTTGAGTCGGTTTGGTGTGAAATAGGCACTGGCAAAAGAAAAATGAGAGCAGTTGTGTGTTACAGGCCTAATGAATCTGATGTGTATAATGAGCAATTGTGCAGAGAAATATATTGGGCCAGAAAATCAGAATGTCTTATAATGAGGGATTTTAACTTTCCAGATATTGACTGGAACTTGTGGGTTGGTCACTCGCACACTAGCAAGACTTTTGTGGATTTATTCAATGACTGTTTTCTACAGCAACATGTTCAAGAGGCGACAGAGGCAGTAATACTCCTGATCTGATTATCAGCAGTGATTATTCATGCATTAAGAATTTTCAGATAAATTAACCACTCTGTAATAGTGATCACAATGTACTGATGTGGGAATTACTTAAAGATGTAACTACCATCAAGGCTAAAGGGAAGGACTTATGCTTTCGTAAAGGTGACTACAGTGGTCTCAGACAGTTTTTAAATTCTGTACAGTGGGATCAACTGATGATGTTACCAACTTTAAATTCTAAATGAGAAGCCTTCAGGGATTTAATTTTGGAGGCTACTAGGCTTTTCATTCCAACTAAGAAATACTGTTCAAGGTTTAGGCCTAAACGGATGTCAGATGAATTAATGAGGCTCGTGGCAGAGAAAAATAATGTATGTGATGCATATAAAGTATCAGGTGACACAGAAGCTTATGGCAGGTAAAAACTAGTCTGTAATCAAGTCACAAAGGGGGTTAGGCAGGCAAAGGCAGATTACAAGAAATCTTTGGCAAAGGATGCAAAGAAAAACAGCAAAGAGTTCTTTACTTATGTAAACTCTAGAAGGAAAGGGATGAATCAGATTGGACCACTTTACATAGATGGGTTGACTACTGATGATCATGCTCAGGTAGCTGACAAACAATGAGTATTTTGCATCTACATTCACACATGAGGAGTCATTCGATGAGGGAGCTAAGCTTAGCTAACAGGGAGCTAAGCGATTTTGCAATAACTGAGAGTAAAGTGGAGGAGAAATTGTTGAAGTTAAACATAAGGAAGGCACCTGAGGTGGATGGGATCTATCCAGTTATATTAAAGGAGGCAGCAAAGGAAGTAAGCAAACCCTTAGCCATAATTATGAGAGCTTCCTTGGACACAGGAGAGTTCCCCATGAACTGGAGGTGTGCAAATGTATCACTAGTTCACAAAGGGGGTTCAAAAGGTGACAAGTTGTTGTTTGGTTTTTAGGAGAATTAGCAACTAAGGCCATATTGCTCATGGGATATGCGGCGGTCATTCCCTGACCTTTCCGGATCCTCTGTATTTGGTGGTCACGGGCTCGAACCCCGGTCTAATTAAGAAGCGTGTGATATGCACTGCTGCTCCTGCCCACCTGGCTACGGAGGCGCCGGTGACACAAGTAACTACAGACCTGTTAGTTTAACTTGTGTTCCGGGGAAAATAATGGAATCACTGATTAAAGAAGCATTGCAGGATCATCTAGACAAGACTGCAATAATAGTTAAGACACAGCATGTGTTTGTTAGAGGGAGGTCTTGTCTGACCAATTTGATTGGATATTATGATGTCACAAAGGAACTGAATGCAAAAAATAATTTTGATATCATATATTTGGATTTCAGGAAAGCTTTTGATACTGTTGCACATGGAAGACTGCTGTACAAATTGGAGAGGTATGGCATTAAGGGTAAGTTGCTAGAATGGATAAAGGGATGGTTGAGTGAGAGACGACAGGGAGTGGTAATCAATGGACACTGCTCTTCGTGGACAAATGTTGTTAGTGGAATTCCCCAGAGTTCGGTGTTGGGCCCATTGTTGTTTTGTATATTTATCAATGATATTGATGAAGGCATATCAGGTTTAACATCCAAGTTTGGAGATGATACAAAGGTTGGCAGGGTTGTTAACGACAGTAAAGACAGTATGCTACTCCGACTGGATCTAGATAAGTTGGGAAAATGGGCTGAGAAGTGGCAACTGAAGTTTAACATTGACAAATGCAAAGTACTGCATATGGGTAGTGATAACTGAAGAGAAACGTACCAACTGTGTGGTACTACACTCAGGGAAATGGAAAGTGAAAAAGATATGGGGGTAATTGTGCAGTCAAATATGAAGTATGCTGAGTAGTGAAGTATGTAGTAATTGTGCAGTCAAATATGAAGTATGCTGAGTAGTGCAGATGGGCTACCATGGCAGGTCATGGAGTCTTGTCAATGATATATAGGAATTTTGCTAGCAGGGACAGGGAGGTGATTATCCCATTATACAAGGCAATGGTCAGGCCATACAGAGTACTGTGTACAGGTCTGGAGGCCTCATTTTATGAAGAATGTAGAGTTGCTAGAACGAGTGCAAAGAAGGGCAACAAGATTGGTGAAGGGAACAAAATGGTGCTCTTACCAAGAAAGGCTTAAGTTTTGCAAATTGCAGCACCTGCGAGGTGATCTGATTGAGGTGTATAAGGCCTTGAATGGGTTGAGCAAGTGGAATGCTGATGGGATTCTTCCTCTTGTTCAGACTAAGAACCTGAGGAGGCAAAGTTTCAAATTGAGGAAAGATAGTTGTAGAATAGATGTGTGGAAATTTGCCTTTAGCCAGTGAGTAGTTGATTGGTGGAACAGGCTTACATCTTTTGTTGCAGAAGCTAATAGCCTAAATTAATTTAAAGGCTGAGCTGGACAGGCATTTGGAACAAATGGAGGTGTGAAATGGGAGTTTATTTATTTTTTTTTTTTTTGGCCGATGATGCATAAGCTTGCTTTCTTGCATCGTATGCCTCTACTAATGCTAATGCCACACGGTTTGAAATGTTCTTATTGTTTTTGTCCCTTTACACTGTTGAAGTTGTTTCATTTCTGGTGTTGGTCTTCCAATTTTAATCACAGACTTTTCTTCATAAGACAGGTTAGAAAAATTTTTAAAAGACTCACTGTCCATATTTGAAAAGGGATAAACTTTGAAATAAAGTATTTGTAAAGTATAAAGTATCAGCTCTATCACTAGAGGCAAATGATACAACACACATGCACACACTCCTCACTCTGCAAAGACCGATGGCACACTGAAACGAAGGCAGGAATTATTCAGCCTTTATAACACGGTATTAGCATTAGCATTAGCATTAGCATTAGTAGAGGCATACGATGCAAGAAAGCAAGCTTATTCAGCATCAGCCAAAAAAAAAAAAAAAAAAAAAACCCACTCCCATTTCACCCCTCCGTTCGTTCGAAATACCTGTCCAGTTGAGCTTTAAATTTGTTTAGGCTATCAACTTCAACAACAAGTGATGGAAGTCGGTTCCACCAACCAACCACCCGCTGGCCAAAGGCAAATTTCCGCACATCTATCCGACATCCGTCCTTCCTCAATTTGAATTTATGCCCTCTGAGGTGATTATTCTGAGAAAGATGAAGAATCCCATTTGCATTGAGCATGCTCAAACCATTCAAGGCCTTATACACCTCTATCAGATCACCTCGCCGGTGCCTAGTCTCCAGACTCTGTAATTTGCAAAACTTAAGCCTTTCTTCGTAAGAGCAACCCTTTGTTCCATTTACTAATCTTGTTGCCCTTCTCTGTACCCGTTCCAGCAGCTCTACATCCTTCTTGAAATGAGGCCTCCAGACCTGTATACAGTACTCAAGATGTGGCCTAACCATTGCCTTATACAAGGGAATAATCACCTCCTTATCCCTGCTAGAAAAATTCCTGTATATCATTGACAAGACACCATGAGCTACTCTTGCAGCTCGTCTGCACTGCTCAGAGAACTTCATATCTCCCTGCACAATTACCCCCAGGTCCTTTTCATTCTCCACCACTGTCAGTGCAGTACCGCAGAGTTGATACGTTGCTCTGGGGTTACTGTTTCCCATATGTAGTACTTTACATTTGTCAATGTTAAACTTCATTTGCCACCTCTCAGCCCATCTGTTCAACCTTTCCAGATCCTGTTGCAGCAGCATAGCGTCAGTAGTGTCCTTAACGACCCTGCCAACCTTTGTATCATCTGCAAACTTGGACATTAAACTTGATATCCCATCATCAATATCATTCATAAACACCGAAAACAACAACGGACCCAACACTGAACCTTGAGGAACTCCACTAATAACATTAGTCCACGTTGAGCAGTGTCCATTGATTACCACTCTCTGTCTTCTGCCACTCAACCATCCCCTTATCCATAGTAGCAATTTGCCTCCAATGCCACACTGCTCCAATTTGTGCAGCAGTCTTCCATGTGCAACAGTATCAAAAGCCTTTCTAAGATCCAAATATATAATATCAAAGTTATTCCCTGCATCCAGTTCTTTTGTGACTACATCATAGTATCCAATCAAATTGGTCAGGCAAGACCTGCCCTTAACAAAACCATGCTGCGTCTGAGCTATAACTGAATTCTTGTCTAGATGATCCTGCAGTGCTTCTTTAACCAGTGCCTCCATTAATTTACCTGGAACAGAAGTTAAACTAACAGGTCTATAATTACTTGTGTCAGCCTTTGATCCTCCTTTGTGAATTGGGGTTACATTTGCACATCTCCAGTCTATGGGTACCTCCCCTGAGTCCAAAGAAGCTCTCATAATTATGGCTAGGGGTTTGCATACTTCCTTTGCTGCCTCCTTTAATATAACTGGATAGATCCCATCCACCCCAGGTGCCTTTTTTATGTTTATCCTCAACAATCTCTCCTCCACTTTCCTCTCAGTTATTACAAAATCATCCAGCTCACTGCCAATGTTTACTTTACCTACATCATTCTCCTTCCTGAATAACTCCTCATGCGTGAATGTAGATGCAAAATACTCGTTTAGATTGTTAGCCACCTGAGCAGGATCCTCAACTGTTGAACCATCAATATCCAGTGGACCAATCTGATTCATCCCTTTCCTTCTCGAGTTCAAGTATGTAAAGAACTCTTTTCTGTTTTTCTTTGCATCCTTTGCCAAGGATTTTTCGTAGTCTGCCTTTGCCTGCCTAATCTCCTTTGTGACTTGGTTACAGACCAACTTATATCTATCATAGGCTTCCATGTCACCCATTAATTTATATGTATCCCATGCATTTTTCTTCTCTGCCACATGTCTCATTAGTTCATCTGACAACCATTTAGGCCTAAACCTTGAACAATATTTCTTAGTTGGTATGTAAAGCCTGGTAGCCTCCAAGATTAGTTCCTTGAATGCTTCCCATTTAGAGTTTGCTGTTGGTAACATCATCAGTTGGTCCCACTGTACAGAATTTAAATACTGTCTCAGACCATCATAGTCGCCTTTACGAAAACAAAAACCCTTCCCTTTACCTCTGATGGTAGTTACCTCCTTGAGTAAATCCCACTTCAACACACTGTGATCACTGCCACCTAGTGGTTCATTTAACTGCAGGTTCTTAATGCACGAAGAGTCACTACTGATAATCAGATCAAGAGTATTGCTCCCTCTTGTTGCCTCACGAACATGCTGATGTAGAAAACAATCATCCAATAAATCCACAAAAGCCTTGCTAGTGTGCGAGTGACCAACCCACAAATTCCAGTCAATATCTGGGAAATTAAAATCCCCCATTATAAGACTCTCTGATTTACTGGCCCACTCTATTTCCCTGTACAATATCTTATTATACTCATCAGAGTCATTAGGCCTATAGCACACTCCTACTCTCAATTTTGATTTCCCTATGCTTATGTCACACCAAACTGATTCGGCACTGCCCTGTCCATCGATGTCAACTGGCTTCACTTCCTTGGACTTTATGTGTTTCTTAATTAATAGCATAACCCCTCCTCCCCTCCTGTCCTGTCTATCCTTTCTATACACATTGTATTCCCCAAATTCCAGTTCCGCATTACTTATATCTGTGTGACACCACGTCTCTGATATCCCAACAATATCTGCCTTTGATGTTTTGAGCAATACCTCAAATTCATCAAATTTATTTACCAAACTCCTAGCATTGGTGTACACGCAGGTATACATGCACCTGTTTCTATTCTTTGCTACCCTAACGCAACCCATGTGTTTACTTGTACCGCAATGACTACCAGCAGTCTCTGAAATATCCTGCATCTTGTTTTTCAGACTTCTGCTCATATCAATAGAAGCAGTGCAAGAATCACTTCCACCTCTGCCAGTGGCTACTGTTAATCTATTAGTCCTTGTATCCCCCCCAACTAGCAGTTTTCCGACCCACCTAACACTGCCTCGACAGCATCAGCAAAAATTCTTGCACCCTTTCTATTTAAGTGTATCCCATCCCTGTAGAAGCAATCTCTCCTGTTAACAAGTACAGTCCAGGCTGAAAAAAATTCTACCCCTTGAGCCTTGCACAATCCCTCCAGGGCCGAATTGATCGACAAGGCTCTCATCATATACTCCCTCCTATCGTGTCTGGGCAGAATTGCAGACACTTTCAAGTTCAACCCTAATTCACGGCTTTTTTTCAGCAGTGACCTGTACTTGCTAAGTAATTCCGCCGGTCTCCTACTCTTAATATCATTCGTGCCAACGTGTACAACTATATCACCTTTTGTGCCCTTAAAAGATGATATCCGCTCTACAACGTCATCAACCTTTGCCCCTGGCAGACATACCCTGGTCCTATTCCACCTATCCTTTTTACAAAGCATGTTCCCCGTTTCCCTGACAATAGAGTCACCAACAACTACTAGTTCCTGTGGGACCAGCGCATTCTGCCTAGGGGGCTGCTTCTGTGTTGCCTGATGACCAAGTGCAAGCTCTGGCGTTGATGTGGGCAGCTGAGAGCTTGATGGGCCCCTCAATTTATTTCCTTCGAGGGCATCCACCCTGTCCTTCAAGCTCTCATAAAGGCCCATAACAACGCTGAGTTGTCGCCTGATTTCCTTGCACTCCTTACATCGTGCACACACAAAGACATCCCCCTTGGCAGTATCATGTCCCGTACCCAACTGCTCCGCAAACATAAAGCAAACAGTGCATTTTAATAGACTGTGATTCAGAGGGCAACTGGCCCCCTCAGTTCTCCCCTGAACCACAGCACTCCCATTAGCTTGAGCCTTTTGCTTTGCTGCTCTGGTTAGAGTCATGATTCCAATTTAATTCAATAAAATTAAAACAAAAATTAAATCCTTAAGTTATATTATATATATATATATATTGTTTTTTTTTTTTTTTTTTTTTTCGGTATCTAGTGTTCCCTTTATACAACTTCCGTATCACGTGTAGCACTCTAGTTATGTATTAATTATTTGTTACGATTAAGTCGTTATATATATTTATAGAGTTAAAAATACAATTTAATTGACAATGAAGTTTATCAAGATTAATAGATTTACTGAATAATTGACAATATTATATTATGCACTATACTATACAAAGCTAATGCTATCGAATTCCGGATATGCTGTGTCGCGTTTCAGTAACGAGTGTTATCTACGAAGTCCCTTTATATAACTTCCGTATCAAGTTATGTATTAATTATTTATTTTTACTAATTATTTATGTTCCGTAACCTATGTGGTTATATGTATAGTTAAAAGTACAATTTAATTGCCAATGAAGTTCGACAAGATTAATAGATTTACTGATTAATGTTCACGTAACAATGGCGGCTGTATTTCATGCATATGGAGCTGCTTAACATGGCACATAGTTTAACAACGTAACATGTTAGTATATATATTGAGGTTGAAAGGCACAGGGAAATTGTGCCTGTCTAACCTCAAAATATACCCATTTACTAAATAATACATTAAATTTCTTTCCTTAAATTAATATTGTTATAATTAATTGCAAATCAATTACTTTTTATATTTAATAAAAAATATAATTTTAGTCTGGCTAGGCACTTGCCTACCCAGAGGGCATGTCCCTGCAGTGTGTATATATATATATACACAGATCTATCTATCCAATTATATTAAGTCTATAGCAAACATGTAAGCAAACCTTTAGCCATACTTATGAGAGCAGTGTTGGACTTATGAGAGCATTGATAGACTGGTGACGTGCAAATGTATCTCCCATTCACAAAGGAGGACCAAATGTTCAAATTACAGACCTGTTAGCTTGACTTCTGTTCTAAGGAAAATCACTGGTTAAAGAAGTAATGCAAGATGGCCGAGTAAAAAAAAGACAACGAGTAGTTATCAATGGGCAATGCTCTTCTTGGACTACTGTTATTCATAGAGTTCTCCTATTATATAAGGCATTGATTGAGCCACATCTTGAGTACTGCATAGAGGTCTAGAAGCTTTATTTTAGGAAGGATGTGGATCTGATGGAATGGATGTGGAAGACGGGCAATGAGACTAGTGAGGAGAACGAGTGTCTTGCCAAGAAAGGCTTCAGTTCTGCAAATTGCAGAATGTGGAGACTAGGAGACTTAACTGAGATGTTCAAAGCTTAAACAGAATGAGTAAGCTGAATGCTAATGGTATCTTTCTTCTTGCTCAGACAACATATGTGGATATGCAAATTCAAATTGAGGAAGAATAATTGCAGGATAGCTGTTGTTTGTTATTTGGTTTTTAGGAGCATTAGCAACTAAGGCCATATTGCTCCGGGAATATGTGGTGGTCATTCCCTTGACCTTTCCAAATTCTCTGTATTTGGTGGTGACAGGCTCAAACCCCAGTCTAATCAAGAAGCATGTGCAACGCACTGCTGCTCCTTCCCACCTGGCTACGGAGGTGCCTTTCGGGCAGGATATCTGTGCAGAAATTTTCCTCTAGCCAGTGGAATAACCTTCCATCTGGTGTTGTATAAGTGGGTAGTTTGAATAAATCAAGGAAGACAAATTATTGGTGAAAGAGGGGGGATGGGAAGGTGATGAAGTTTTTTTGTTTTTTTTTTTTTGGTTGCTGCTGTGTAATTTTGCTTTCTTGCATCATTTGTCACTATTAATAACACTATTCCAGTTTTGGTGGTCATATCATATCATGAAAGCCACAAAAAATATTCTATTTCAATACTGACACCTATGGTAAGTACAAAGGAGGTATCAAAAAAGTTTTCCCTGGCCATTTTCTATGAGTCCCAGGAGGCTGAGATTTGGAATGAATATTACAACTCTATGTAATCACTCCCAGAATGACACATTTTTCCCATCTTTTGTGGCACTTCTTTATGTTGCTTTTGCAGGTCTTACTTTGCCTTTGAAACATAAAGAAAAACATAAAATCAAAAGAAGTGCATCCAGTTGATATAGATGAACAGTGCACTGTTGAGTCAGTTTGGTGTGACATAAGCACTGCGAAAGCAAAAATAAGAGTAGGAGTGTGTTATAGGCCTATTGACTTTAATGAGTACAATGAACAATTGTACAGAGAAATAGAGTGGGCTAGTAAATCGGAATGTCTTATAATGGGGGATTTTAACTTCCCAGATATTGACTGGAACTTGTGGGTTGGGCACTCACACACTAGTCAGACTTTTGTGGATTTATTGGATGATTGTTTTCTGCAGCAGCATGTTCGAGAGGCAACCAGAGAAAGTAATACTCTTGATCTGGTTATCAGTAGTGATCATTCATGTATTAGGAATTTGTAGATAAAAGAACCACTAGGTGGCAGTGATCACAGTGTACTGACGTGGGATTTACTTAAAGATTTAATTACCATCAGGGGTAAAGGAAAGGGTTTTTGCTTCCGTAAAGGCGAGTACAGTGGTCTCCGACAGTTTTTAAATTCTGTACAGTGGGATCAACTGACGATGTTACCAACAGTAAATTCTAAGTGGGAAGCATTCAAGGAATTAATCATGGAAGCTACTAAAAGGTGCATACCTATTAAGAAATATTGTTCAAGGTTTAGGCCTAAATGGTTGTCAAATGAACTAATGAGACTCGTAACAGAGAAGAAAAATGCATGGGATGCATATAGATTATCAAGCGACTCAGAAGCCTATAGCAGATATAAGTTAATCTGTAATCAGGTCACAAAGGAGGTTCGGCAGGCGAAGGCAGATTACGAGAAATCCTTGGCAAAAGATGCTAAGAAAAACAGCAAGGATTTCTTTACTTATATAAACTCTAACAGGAAGGGGATGAATCTGATTGGTCCACTTGACATTGATGGTTCGACTGTTGATGATCCTTTCAGATAGCAAACAAACTGAATGAGTATTTTGCATCTACATTCACACGTGAGGAATTATTAAGGTTTGAAAATGGCAGAAGGTTATCAAATTGTAGCAAGATACTTAATGATTTTGTAATAACTGAGAGCAAAGTGGAAGAGAAATTGTTGAAGTTAAACGTAAGAAAAGCACCTGGGGTGGATGGGATCTATTCAGTTATATTAAAGGAGGCGGCAAAGCAACTAAGCAAACCCTTAGCCATAATTATGAGAGCATCCTTGGACTCAGGGGAGGTTCCCACGGACTGTAGATGTGCAAATGTATCCCCAATTCACAAAGAGGGATCGAAGGGTGACACGAGTAAATACAGACCAGTTAGTTTAACTTCTGTATCGGGTAAAATAATGGAGTCACTGGTTAAAGATGCATTGCAGGATCATCTAGACAAGACTGCAGCAATAATTCAGACACAGCATGGGTTTGTTAAGGGAAAGTCTTGTCTGACAAATTTGATAGGATATTATGATGTGGTTACAAAGGAACTGGATGTGAAAAATAATTTTGATATCATATATTTGGATTTCAGGAAAGCTTTTGACACTGTTGCGCATGGAAGACTATTGTACAAATTGGAGCAGAATGGTATTAAGGGTAAGTTGCTACAATGGATAAAAGGATGGTTAAGTGCTAGAAGACAGAGGGTGGTAATCAATGGGTGCTGCTCTTCTTGGACTAATGTTATTAGTGGAATCCCACAGGGTTCGGTGTTAGGTCCACTGTTGTTTTGTATATTTATCAATATTGATGAAGGTATATCGGGCTTAATGTCGAAGTTTGCAGATGATACAGAGGTTGGCAGGGTTGTTAATGACAGTAATGGCAGTGTGCTACTGCAACAGGATCTAGATAATTTGGGCAGATGGGCTAAGAAGTGGCAACTGACGTTTAACCTTGACAAATGCAAAGTACTACATATGGGTAGAAGTAACCCCAGAGAAACGTACCAACTGTGTGGTACTACACTTAAGGTGGTAGAAAATGAAAAAGACCTGGGAGTAATTGTGCAGGCAGATATGAAGTTTTCTGAGCAATGCAGACAGGCTGCCAGGGCAGGTCATGGGGTTTTGTCAATGATATATAGGAATTTTGCTAGCAGGGAAAAGGAGGTGATTATCCCTCTGTATAAGGCAATGGTTAGGCCACAGCTTGAGTACTGCGTACAGGTCTGGAGGCCTCATTTTAGGAAGGATGTAGATTTACTTGAGCGTGTACAGAGAAGGGCAACAAGATTGGTAAGGGGAATGAAGGGATCCTCTTACCAAGAGAGGCTTAAGTTCTGCAAATTGCAGTGGCCGGAGACTAGGTACCTGCGCGGTGATCTGATTGAGGTATATAAGGCCTTGAATGGGTTGAGCACGCTGAATTCTGATGGGATCCTTCCACTTGTTCAGATTACGAACCTAAGGGGGCATAAATTCAAATTAAGAAAGGACAGATGTAGAATAGATGTGCGGAAATTTTCCTTTAGCCAGCGGGTGGTTAATTGCTGGAACAAACTTCCATCTGTCGTTGTGGAAGTTGATAGGTTGAATAAATTTAAGGAGGAACTGGACAGGCATTTGGAGGGAATGGTGTGATTTTTTTTTTTTTGGCTGATGCTGCATAAGCTCATACATTTGCTTTCTTGCATCACATGCCACTACTACTACTACTACTACTACATGCTTCTGTTACAGACTTACTATTGCATTGCCAAAAAATGCTCTCCAGGTAAAAATGACTCATAGAAAATGGTCAGGGAAAACTTTTTTGATACCCCCCTTTGTACTTACCATAGGTGTCAGTATTGAAATAGAATATTTTTTGTGGCTTTCATGATATAATATGACCACTAAAAAATTCCAGGAGATTAGCAGTTGCAACAGCCATATGGGCTAGTGCATTGTCACGAAGCAACAGAATGCCTTTGCTGAGCATTCCACGACACTTTTCCACATGTAACTGCTTCAGTAAGTTGCTGTAGTAATGTGCATTAATAGTGGTACCCTTCTCCAGGCAATCTGTGGGAACAATACCCATCTAATCCAGGAAATTGATGGCAACACCTTCCCTGTAGATGGTTACACTGTGGCCTTTTTAGGAGTTGGTCATGATGGACGTTTCCATTGTTCTGAAACCTCTTGTTTCTGGACCAAAGTGATGTATTTGCGATTCATCCATTTTCACTAATAAGGGAAAAACAGGTCAGGATTTCTGTCACACACGACAACTTCACTGATTCAGCAGAGCAGGCCTGCCTGTTTTCTTCCCGAAGATGTTGAACAATTGCTAATATTATAAAAATCAAAACTACATCCTCCCATCAAACTGCTCACAAAAACCATATCAAGTGTGACCAAAATTTCTCTAAAAATCTATTCTGTTCAAAAGGAAGTAATCAGATTATTCAACAACCCTTCCCTTATGGCTCACTCCACTCCTTATCGTAGATATTTAGTTTTGGTCATGCTGTTTCTACATATATTTCTGTGCATTGTTCATTTGAACTTGCATCTATAAATTCACCAGCCTATTCCAACATGTACTATGCTATGATTAACACACAACATATGGAGTTCATCTATAAATTGACTGATGTATCTAGCACCTTCAATTGGTGGCTACAGTGGGTTTGTTCATTTAAGGATTTTATGGGCAACAGCATCTGAGGCTATAATGCACCAAGTCAATGGCTACTGTGGGACAAAATGTAATGTAAAAACAAATCATGCAAGAAGATATTTGATGACCTGGGTGCAGATCTGGCATACAATGTATGCAAAAATGTGATTACACTCACTTTACTTGCATTCTACAGCTTCTAACACAGTCTGGAAATATTGCTATAAAAGATGAGTGAATCTTCCTGAAAAAAAGGAAGTGATCTCCTCTGAAAGTGTCTGAATAGAAAGATATCCCTGGCCAGAGCAATTTTTTAGTTTTAAGTTTTGATTGAAATCTACAGGAAGGGAGAGGAAGCAAATCTCTCACAAAATCATTTAGCCTATTTTGTTTATTCATGCTGGAAAATATACTGATGACAAACATACTGCATTTAGAAAAAAAAAAATCAATAAAAAATAGATCAACTCCATGGTTTCTCTGTTCATGCAAAACCATGGAAACAGCTAAGGAAAAGATATAATAGAACTTGTTAAAAAGCATACTGTGTGTATGGAATGAAACTTATAAATGACACGCTTATTAAATGAAACTTATTAAATATGACAATTAATTATTCTCTACACGAAAAAGGCATAAAGAATAACACTTTTAGGCCTGTCTGCTTATATGCTAATTCCAAATTAAAAACTGTGCGTTTTCAGCAATTTCTCGATTGGTGATAATACTAAAAGGTAAAACTTAAAATAGGGTCCCCCTTCCAAAATAGCGGCAAGAAGGCAGTGATTGCATGCCTAACCCGCTATAGTTGGTGTTAGTTAGGGTGTTTATTTCCTCCCCCCCCCATTTTTTTTTTAAATCGGGAACTCGTTTTCCTATTTTAAAACAGCAGGAGGTGGGGGAATAAACACCCTAAGACTCAAGCAAACACCCTAAGACTGAAGCCGTGGGAAGGATGGAAGCACTGGAAGGGATACCCGTTTCTGAATCTCGACCAAAAATTAAATTATTGTGTATTTTATTCGAAAAGGAAAAAAGGCGTATGAAATCTTGCAAAAAATCTGTGCCGGCTTTTTGTGGTGTGTACAGTATTCGTGTTTCAAAAATTAAAAAAATTACATTTTCTTTTCAATTAGGGATGCACCACAATTTCAACAAATATGACTTATTATTTATTGTTATTATTTACTAATTAGCTCAAACAATTAAATGTGTAATTGACGACAGAAAGGAAAAGTGTTAAGATAAAAAATGCTCATAGTGAATGCAAAATTGTGCGAAGGAGACCACACAATTCTGTCCAGCAGAGCGCTCTGCAAAATATGTTTGTACCACGTGAAATGGATAGTTTCTACGTGATATTTTCACTACTGCCTTAAAATTGATATACATAAATTTAACAATGTGGCATTAAAAAGTATAAGATTCAAATAAGTTTCCGACAATAAAAGATGTTAAGTAATTTGACAGTTTCAATTTTTTTTTCTGGAATCCAAGGTGCACATCAGTTAGCGAGCTATCGAAACTCAGGGTAAAAGAAACATCTGAGTAACGCGCTATGTTACTCTGTGATAACACAGTACTTCCAACAAATTCGGGACTAAAACATTTTTTTTAAATCGTATTTAAATCCTATTTACTGGATTAAAGTGACAGCATAGATGAAATTCCAAATTACACTTATAAATTATGACGTTTCATTTCTAATTCGAATTACTACAATTATAAATTTAAACCTGATAATGTAACTGAATATTTAACTTAATAATTTTATTTTATTTTAACTTTTTTTCCTTTCATATCCTTTACTTACATGCCCTTTTTAACGAACCGTCTTTTAAATTAATGATACTTAAATATATATCGTACTATATGTCGTATTAGAAATCGGTTTCGAACAGAGTTAGTTTTCTGAACCTTTAACTTCACAAGGCGGGAAATATTCTTATTGGTTTGCGAGTTTCTCAAATGAAATGTAATTGGTTATCATTGTAAGAGTATGCTTATGCGCATTCGCAGAAAGTAGTGCTACTGTAATCATAGGTTAGCAGTAATGCTGTACATAAGCTATACGCAAATTTCACGATACTGTATTCTTAAATCCTGTATCAACAAATCTAAAGTTCGAAGTTCCTGTAACAGTAGAGAAGAGCCAAGGATTACGAAGACCGGATTCACTGAGGCAAAATGTCGAACATGCTCCAGGGCCTCACCAAATGAAAAAGACCAACTTCGAATCCCATCAATGGGGAAAACAAATTTTGAGCTTTTTTTATTTTTGAGAAAAGTGGCTGAGTTAGTCGATCTCAACACAGGGTTACAGATCCCCGGAAGCACGAAAATTTCGTCCAGCAACTAAACAAATCGATAACGAACACACGCAATTTACAAACACAATATAAAGACGCCACATTGACAGTGTCAGTGCCAGGCTATTTTGTGCCCTCGCCAAGGCTAACTACTTTCACCCCCACCCCACCAAACCCCCAAAAAAAAAAAAACATTTGCCAACTTCAATTTTCAAAAACAGATGTCTTGTAGAAAAAATGTTCAAAAATTTCTCATAATCTGCCTCTGCTGTCTAACTCAAAGCAACCTGGTTGTAGAATAGTTTACACATTGTTTCTGGGTCTCCTGATAACTTGCAATCATCCCATTTTTTTGTTCTCTGCCACTATGTTTATCAGTTCCTCTGATATCTGTTTAGCTTCTGTAATTACTATAATGACTCTATTTACTGGATTAAAGTGACAGCATAGATGAAATTCCAAACCTCTCGAGAGTCCAGCACATGTGTTCATACTAACAACCAGGGCCGTTTTAACACATGGGCACACTCGGCGGATGCCAGGGACCTAGGCCTACTGGGGGCCATATTTGTTGATCTTAAATAATTCTTATAAAAGACCCTCTGACCCATATGTTACGTTGCAGTCAAAAGCACCGCAAACACGCAACGTAATGATATACGAATAATGTTTTTGGCTTTCTTTAAATAGTTTAAAGTGCCGAACATACACTGGTGTACAAAACTTAAGGACCAATTCCTTTGCTTAAGCTACTCTTTACTGATGAGAGTAGATTCAGTCTCAGCAGCGATTCTGGACCTCAGCTAATCTGGCAAGAGGTTGGCACATGGTATCACCACGCAAACCTCACTGGAAGGGATCGATATGGCGGTCGACGTGTTCTCGTCTGGGGAGCCGTTATATTGGATGGATGTACACTACTCCAGACACTAGAAGGCGGTACTAACCGGTGCACGCTACTGTATTGAAGTAATCCTTCCCCATGTGCGTCTGTTCCGAGATGCCATTGTCCCCAAGTTCGCGTTTATTAGCATTAGTAGAGGCATACGATGCAAGAAAGCAAGCTTATTCTGCATCATCCAAAAAAACCCGCTCCCATTTCACCCCTGCGTTTGTTACAAATACCTGTCCAGCTCAGCCTTAAATTTATTTAGGCTGTCAACTTCCACAACAAAAGATAGAAGGCTGTTCCAACAATCAACTACCCGCTAGCTAAAGGCAAATTTCCACACATCTATCCTACAACTGTACTTCCTCAATTTGAATTAATGCCCAATCAGGTGATTATTCTGAGCAAAAGGAAGATTCCCATCAGCATTGAGCATGATCAAACCATTCAAGGCTTTATACACCTCAATCAGATCACCTCGCAGGTGACTAGTCTCCAGACACTGTAATTTCCAAAATTAAGCCTTCCTTCATAAGAGCAACCTTTCGTGTCATTCATTAATCTTGTTGCCCTTCTCTGTACTCGTTCCAACAGCCTACATCCTTCTTAAAATGTGGTCTCCAGACCTGTATACAGTACTCAAGATCTGGCCTGACCATTGCTTTTTTGGAAGGAGATAATCACCTCTTTATCCCTACTAGAAACATTCCTGTATATCATTGACAATACACAATGGGCTACTCTTGCAGACCGTCTGCAATGCTCAGAAAACTTCATATCTGCTTGCACAATTACCCCCAGGTCCTCTTCATCCTCTACGACTGTCAGTGTAGTACGTCTGCGCGGTAGCACAGTGGTATCATCACCGTCCTCTCCACACCGGGTGCGAAAGGCCCAGATTCGGATCCCGTCACCGACGCGAGGAACTTTAATGGGCTTTTTTCACTCTGTGGCTGAGTAAGTCAGTCTCATGCGGGAAGGAGCAGCAGTGCGTAGCACACGCTTCTTGATTAGACCTGGGTTCCAGCCCGTCACCACCAAATACGGTGGATGCGGAAAGGTCAGGGAATGACCACCGCATATTCCAGGAGCAATATGGCCTTAGTTGCTAATGCTCCTAGAAATCAAAAAACAACAACTCATGCGTAGATAGCAAGGTTTTATCCCTAGAAACTACGGTTTTTCGTCCAGCAAAGAGACAAATCGACCATAGAACACACACACAATTAACAGACATAAGACACAGCACGGCAGATGAATTTAATTATTCGGGGGGGGGGGAGGCCTAAATATAACAATAGTTTTTGTCAGTGTAGTACCACAGAGTTGATACGTTAATCTTGGATTACTCCTTCCCATATGTAGTACTTCACATTTCTCAATGTTAAACTTAATTTACGACCTCTCAGCCCAAACGCACTTTTCTAGATTCTGTTGCAGCAGCATACTATTTTTAACAACCCTGCCAACCTTCGTACCGTCTGAAAACTTGGAAATTAAGCCGGATATACCATCATCAACATCATTAATGAATACAGAAAACAACATGGACCCAACACTGACACCTGAGAGACTCCATTAATAAAATTAGCCACGAAGAGCAGTATCCATTGACTACCACACTCTGTCTTCTCCCACATCCACCCCGGGTGCCTTTTTTATGTTAATCTTCAACAATTTATCCTCCATTTTCCTCTCAGTTATTACAAAATCATCTAGCTCGCTGGCATAGTTTAATTCACCTCTGGCATTCCCCTCCCTGAACAACTGCTCATCTGTGAATGTAGATGCAAAGTACTCATTTAGTTTGTTAGCGACCTGAGCAGGATCATCAACCGTTGAACCATCAATATCCAGTGAACCAATCTGATTCATCCCTTTTCCTTCTGGAATTTACATCGGTAAAGAATTTTTTGCTGTTTTTCTCTGCATCCCTTGCCAAAGATTTCTCATAACCTGCCTTTGCCTGCCTAATCTCCTTTGTGATTTGGTTACAGAACAGCTTATATCTATCATAGGCTTACATATCGCCCATTAATTTATACGTATCCCATGCATTTTTCTTCTCTGCCACATGTCTCATTAGTTCATCTGACATTCATTTAGGCCTAAACCTTGAACAATATTTCATATTTGGTATGGAAAGCCTAGTAGATCCCAAGATTAATTCTTTCAATGCCTCCCATTTTGAATTTGCTGTTGGTAACATCATCAGTTGGCCCCACCATACAGAATTCAAATACTGTCTCAGACCTCGGTAGCCGCCTTTACGAAAAACAAAAACTCTTAGTTTTATCACTGATGGTAGTTACCTCTTTGAGAAAATCCCACTTCAGCACATTGTCATCACTGCCACCAAGTGGTTCCTGTATCTGCAGATTCTTAATGCATGAAGAATCACTACTGGTAATCAGATCAAGAGTATTACTCCCTCTAGTTGCCTCCTGAACATGCTGATATAGAAAACAATCATCCAATAAATACAAAAAAGCCTTGCTAGTTTGTGAATGACCAACCCACAAATTACCGTTAATATCTGGAAATTAAAATCCCCCATTATAAGACACCCTGATTTACTGGCCAACTTTATTTCCCTGTACACTTTTTTATTATACTCCCCAGAGTCATTAGGTCTATAACACACTCCTACTCTCAATTTTGATCACCCAGTGCATAAGTCACACCAAACTGACTCGACACTGCACAGTCCAGCGTTGTCGACTGGCTGCACTTCCTTGGATTGTATGTGTTTCAAGGATGATAAAGCCACACCCCATTGCAGTGCAGCTGTTGATATGCTTTTTGAAAGTGAAGACGTTGTTCTCATGGATGGGCTTGCTCGTTCCATCAATCTAAATCCCATTCAACTATTACTGATCCTGCTCAGGTAGCTAACAAACTTTATGAATATTTTGAATCGACATTCACACATGAGGAGTTATTCAACGAGGGGAGTGCCAGAGATGTAGTCAAATCTGGCAGTAAGCTGGATAATCTTGTAATAACCGAGAGTAAAGTGGAGGAGAAATTATTGAAGATAAACACAAGAAAGGCACCTGGAGTGGAGGAGATCTATTAAGTTATATTAAAGGAGGAAGTAAGCAAGCCCTTAGCTATAATTATGAGAGCTTCCTTGGATTCAGGGGAGGTACCCATAGACTGGAGATATTCAAATGTGACCCCAATTCACAAAGGAGAATCAAAGGCTGACACAAGTAATTATAGACCTGTGAATTTAATGGAGGCACAGGTTAAAGAAGCACTGCAGGATCATCTAGACAAGACTTCAGTTATAGCTCGGACACAGCATGGTTTTGTTATGGGAAAGTCTTGCCTGACCAATTTGATTGGACACTATGATGCCGTCAGAAAAGAATTGGATGCAGGGAAAAATTTGATATTAGCAGTAGCATTAGCATTAGCATTAGTAGAGGCATTTGATGCAAGAAAGCAAGTTTATGCAGCATCAGCCAAAAAAAAAAATAAACATAAATAAATAAATAAATAATAACTACTTCCACTTCACCCCTCTGGTAGTCCGAAATACCTGTCCAGCTGAGCCTTAAACTAATTTCGGCTACCAACTTCCACGACAAGGGATGAAGGTCTGTTGCGCCAACCAACCACCCGCTGGCTAAAGGCAAATTTCCTCACGTCTATCCTACAGCTGTCTTTCCTCAATTTGAATTTATGCCCTCTCAGGTGATTATTATGAGCAAGTGGAAGAATCCGATCAGCATTGAGCATGCTCAAACCATTCAAGGCTTTGTACACCTCTATCAGATCACCTCGCTGGTGCCTAGTCTCCAGACACTGTAATTTGCAAAACTTAAGCCTTTCTTCGTAAGAGTACCCCTTCGCTCCATTCACTAATCATGTTGCCCTTCTCTGTACTCGTTCCAGCAGCTCTACATCCTTCTTGAAATGAGGCCTCCAGGCCTGTATACAGTACTCTAGGTGTGGCCTGACCATTGCCTTATACAAGGGAATGATTACCTCTTTATCCCTGCTAGAAAAATTCCTATATATCATCGACAATACCCCATGAGCTACTCTTGCAGCCCATCTGCACTGCTCAGAAAACTTCATATCTGCTTGCACAACCACCCCAGGTCCCTTTCATTCTCTACCACTGTCAGTGTAGTACCACAGAGTTGATACGTTGCTCTGGGGTTGCTGTTTCCCCTATGTAGTACTTTACATTTGTCAATGTTAAACTTCATTTGCCACCTCTCAGCCAATCTGCTCAACCTTTCCAGATCCTGTTGCAGCAGCATAGAGTCAGTAGTGTCCTTGACAACCTTGCCAACCTTCGTATCGCCTGCAAACCTGGACATTAAGCTTGATATACCATTACCAATATCATTTATAAATACAGAAAACAATAATGGACCCCATACTGCACCCTGAGGGACTCCACTAATAACATTAGTCCACGATGAGCAGTGTCCATTAATTACCACTCTCTGTCTTCTCCCCCTCAACCACCCCTTTATCCATAGCAGCAATTTGCCTCCAATGCCACACTGCTCCAATTTGTCCAGCAGTCTTCCATGTGCAACAGTATCAAAAGCCTTTCTAAGATCCAAGTATATAACATCAAAGTTATTCCCTGCATCCAGTTCTTTTGTGACTGCATCATAGTATACAATCAAATTGGTCAGGCAAGACTTCCCCTTAACAAAACCATGCTGTGTCCGAGCTATAAGTGAAGTCTTGTCTAGATGATCCTGCAGTGCTTCTTTAACCAGTGCCTCCATCAAAATTTTCCGGGAACAGAAGCTAAACTAACAAGTCTATAATTACTTGTGTCGCCCTTTGATCCTCCTTTGTGAATTTGGGTCACATTTGCACATCTCCAGTCCATGGGTACTTCCCCTGAGTCCAAGGAAGCTCTCATAAATATGGCTAAGGGTTTGCTTACTTCCTTTGCTGCCTCTTTTAATACAACTGGATAGATCCCATCCTTCCCAGGTGCCTTTCTTGTATTTATCTTTAGCAATTTCTCCTCCACTTTACTCTCAGTTATTACAAGATTCTCTAGCTTACTGCTAGAGTTGAATACACCTCTGGCATTCCCCTCGCTGAATAACTCTTCATGTGTGAAAGTCGATGCAAAATATTCATTTAGTTTGTTAGCTACCTGAGCGGGATCATCAACAGTTGACCCATCGATATCAAGTTGACCAATCTGATTCATCCCCTTCCTTCTAGAGTTTACATAAGTAAAGAACTCTTTGCTGTTTTTCTTTGCATCCCTTGCCAAAGATTTCTCGTAATCTGCCTTCGCCTGCCTAACCTTCTTTGTAACTTGGTTACAGATCAACTTGTATCTATCATAGGCTGCTGTGTCACGTGTTAATTTGTATGTATCCCATGCATTTTTCTTCTCTGCCATATGCCTCATTAGTTCATCTGACATCCATTTAGGCCTAAACCTTGAACAATATTTCTTAGTTGGTATGTAAAGCCTAGTAGCTTCCAAGATAAGTTCTTTGAATGCTTCCCATTTGAATTTGCTGTTGGTAACATCATCAGTTGGTCCCACTCTATAGAATTTAAATACTGTCTCAGTCCATCGCAGTCGCCTTTACGAAAGTAATAACCCTACCCTTTAACCCTAATGGTAGTTACCTCTTTGAGTAAATCCTACTTCAGCACACTGTGATCACTGCCACCTAGTGGTTCATTTACCTGCAGATTCTTAATGCATGAAGAATCACTACTGATAATCAAATCAAGAGTATTACTCCCTCTAGTTGCCTCCGGAACATGCTGATGTAGTAGTAGTAGTAGTAGTAGTGGCACATGATGCAAGAAAGCAAGTGTAGGAGCTTATGCAGCATCAGCCAAAAAAAAAAAAAAAAAAATCACACCATTCCCTCCAAATACCTGTCCAGTTCCTCCTTAAATTTATTTAACCTATCAACTTCCACAACGACAGATGGAAGTTTGTTCCAGCAATTAACCACCCGCTGGCTAAAGGCAAATTTCCGCACATCTATTCTACATCTGTCCTTTCTTAATTTGAACTTATGTCCCCGTAGGTTCGTAATCTGAACAAGTGGAAGGATCCCATCAGAATTCAGCGTGCTCAACCCATTCAAGGCCTTATAGACCTCAATCAGATCACCGCGCAGGTGCCTAGTCTCCAGCCACTGCAATTTGCAGAACTTAAGCCTCTCTTGGTAAGAGAATCCCTTCATTCCCCTCACCAATCGTGTTGCTCTTCTCTGTACACGCTCAAGCAAATCTACATCCTTCCTAAAATGAGGCCTCCATACCTGTACACAGTACTCAAGGCGTGGCCTGACCATTGCCTTATACAGAGGGACAATCACCTCCTTTTCCCTGGTAGCAAAATTCCTATATATCATTGACAAAACCCCATGACCCGCCCTAGCAGCCTGTCTGCACTGCTCAGAAAACTTCATATCTGACTGCACAATTACTCCCAGGTCTTTTTCATTTTCTACCACCTTAAGTGTAGTACCACACAGTTGGTACGTTTCTCTGGGGTTACTTCTCCCCATATGCAGTACTTTGCATTTGTCAAGGTTGAACTTCAGTTGCCACTTCTTGTTTGAGACCATAAAAAATTGTGACTTCAAAGCATGCAGTTCATGACTTTTAAGGTTTTTGTAAGATTATTTTGGTTTTTATGTAATCGTTGATTCATTTTTCCAAGTATGTGTTACTGAACTTTGTTCTTAAGAACTGTATTGGAATAATTTCTTTGTTGTGAATTAATTTCCAGCCCTAAATTATGTCTAAGGAAAGGAAAAAAAAGAACTGCTCAAAAGAAACTATTTCTTTAAAATCAAAGATACAACACTACCAAATACGGAGGACGCGGAAAGGTCAGGGAATGACCACCGCATATCCCAGAGCAATATGGCCTTAGTTGCTAATGCTCCTAAAAACCAAAACAACAACAAAGATACCAATTTTGGACTGTCTTAAAAAAGTGGGAGAGGGAAAGGTATCATACATTGCAAAAAGTTCAAATTTAAATCAAGCAACAATCCGAACTATAAAGATAAATTAACAGAAAATTAGTACTGCTGTTGCTACAGGATCTTTCATTTCTGCAAATATGACAGCTCATCCCTGAGCACCAATAATTGAGAAAATGGAAAAAGCACTCAGTATTTGGATTAACGATAACAATTAAAAAAAAAGGATCCCATTAGATGGAAATGTCATTAAACAAAAGGCACTAAAAATTTATACATTTAAAAGAAAATGGAGAATCTTCCATTAACCCAGAGTTTGTTGCCAGTAAAGATTGGCTTGAACGATTTAAAAACTGCTTCTCGTTACATAACATAAGAATTCAAGGGGAAAGTGCATCGGCTGATAATGAAGCTGCCAAGAAGTATGCAGAGGAATTTCAAAAAATTATTGAAGAGCAAAGAGCATGAATACACACCATATCAAATTTTCAATGCCAATGAGACAGGTCTTTGGTAGAAAAAAATGCCCAACAAAACGTTTATTTCAAAAAAAGAGAAAACTGTACCAGGTTTTAAGGCATCAAAAGGTCGTGTAACGTTACGTACGTGCAGTAATGCATCAGGAGGTTACATGATAAAACCTATGATTGTTATTTAGATGCAATTTGTTATTTAGGATCTATTGTTATTTAGATGCAATATAATATAGACATTAACAGATTTCAACATTTATTATGATGCTAATAACTAACTCATTGGGTTTTTAAATCAAATATCCTTGCATTATAACAAATTAAATTTAATTAAAGAAATGGGTGGCATCTAATATAAATGGATAGGAATTGGGAGATGCATTCTGGAATCAACCTTTTTACAAAACTGGATATGCATTTCTTCCTATGCACTGTACTGATATGTATTGTTAGGAAGGGTCACTACAATGTTTGGAATCACTTTGTGATTACTGCCATCTAAACATTTTTAAAGCCATCAACTTTAAGACTGGAGACAAATCTTTACCTCCTCTTCTCTTCTGAAATTATTGCAAAAAGTTCTTCTATCTCACAAATCCTCTCTGCTAATTTGGACTAGTTCATTATGGTAAAAAAGGAGTCTTTACTATCACTAGTCTTACCTGTATAACTTTTATAGTCACCAAAGATATTAACAAAATCCTCTGCTGGGCTTCATTTATTTATTTATTTGGGATTGTCTTGGCTTTTGATGCTATTAACTCTAAAACTCATTCCCTTTCTTGAGAAATACTACTCATATCTGGTCATTTGTTACTTCAAAATTCTATTTAATCCCAATTTTCAGAAAGAGTTGAGATTTTAACTTTTGTGAGATACCTGTAGAAACCATTTCTGCAGCCATCCCACAATGTCATACTTTATCTGCCCAACTATTTTCTCTCTATTTTCACAATTTATCCTACTCATAATCACTTACACAGATGACTTTAAAATACAGACTATATCTCATTTGACTGAACAAGTAGTGAGAAACAATTCTTAATTAATGTTTATCTACAAATCATCAGCAATTTCCAGCTCTCCTCTGGCCTTGATCTAAACCAACAAAAATCTTCTCATTTTTCAATCACGAGGCAAACTGCACCACTGGGTGGCAGTGATCACAAAGCCATAACTACTTGTCAAGGGTAAAGGAAAAAGCTTTTCCTTTTGATAGGGTGACTATAGTGGTCTCAGTCAATTTTTAAATTCTATGCAGTGTGACCAACTGATGATGTTACCAACAACAAATACTAAATGGGAAGCATTCAGGGAAGTAATTATAGAAGCTACTAGGCTTTTCATACTAACTAACAAATGCTTATACAAAAATTAACGTCAGGCGAACTGATGAGACTTGTAGCATAGAAGACAAATGCATATAAATTATCAGGTGATACAGATGGTAGATGTAGAAAACAATCATCCAATAAATCCACAAAAGCCTTGCTAGTGTGTGAGTGACCAGCCCCCAAATTCCAGTCAATATCTGGGAAATTAAAATCCCCCATTATAAGACACCCTGATTTACTTGCCCACTCTATTTCCCTGTACAGTTTCTTATTACACTCATCAGAGTCATTAGGCCTATAGCACACTCCTACTCTCAATTTTGATCTCCCAATGCTTATGTCACACCAAAGTGACTCGACACTGCACTGTTCAGCGATGTCGACTGGCTTCACTTCCTTGGATTTTATGTATTTCTTAACTAATAGCAAAATCTCTACTCCCTTCCTATCCTGTCTATCCCTTCTGTAGACATTGTACTCCCCAAAGTCCAGTTCTGCATTCCTTATATCTGTGTGACCCCAGGTCTCTGAGATCCCCACAATATCGCCTTCGATGTTTTGAGCAATACATCAAATTTATTTACTAAACTCCTAGCATTTGTGTACACGCAAGTATACATGCACCTGTTCTTTTTCTTAGCTGCCCTAACACAACCCATGTGTGTACTTGTACCCCAATGATTTCCAGCAGTCTCTGAAATATCCTGCATCTTATTTTCTAGGCTGCGGCTCATTCCAATAGAAGCAGTGCAAGAATCACTTTCACCTCTGCCATTGCCTACTGTTAATCTATTAGTCCTTGTATCCCCCCAATCTAGCAGTTTTCCGACCCACCTAACACTGCCTCGATAGCATCAGCAAACATTCTTGCACCCTTTCTATTTAAGTGTATCCCATCCCTGTAGAAGCAGTCTCTCCTGTTAACAAGTACAGACCAGGCTGAAAAAAATTCTACCCCTTGAGCCTTGCACAATCTTTCCAGGGTCGAATTGATCGACAGGGCTCTCATCATATACTCCCTCCTATCGTGTCTGGGCAGATTTGCAGACACTTTCAAATTCAACCCTAATTCACGGCTTTTTTTCAGCAGTGACTTGTATTTGCTCAGTAATTCCGCCGGTCTCTTACTCTTAATATCATTAGTGCCAACGTGTACAACTATATCACCTTTTGTGCCCTTAAAAGATGATATCCGCTCTACAACGTCATCAACCTTTGCCCCTGGCAGACATACCCTGGTCCTGTTCCACCTATCCTTTTTACAAAGCATATATACAAAGCTAATTTACAAAATAGATTTTGTAAAATTTTACAAAGCTATATAAAGAATAAAATTATTATATAGCTATATATTAAAAGGTTGAAAACCACTGTGTTAGGTATTTCCTTTGACCTAATGGTGCTGTGAAAAAATTACTGGGACGGTAAGAGCAACGTGAACTGACAAAGTTTGGTTACCTCTGCATTAATAGCTACCTTGCCAACAGGAAGATCACTTTAAAAACCCTATTGCCAAGTATCAAGGCAAGTTCACTGAGGCTGTCCGCATGGCCCCTGCTCTGGAACAATGTGCTTGACGAATTTCTGAATATCGACTTGGGAGAGGTTCGCTCGCAGGCCTACGGGGACAATCTCATCCTGATGCTGAGGGCAGACCCAGGATGCTACTGGAAACCCATGTCAATTGAGCCATAACAACCCTACAAGTCTGGGCAAACCACAATCAACTGTCCACCTCACAGAAAAAGACCTGCTCCGTTCTGTGAAGGGATCGCTTGCTCCAACCAGAAACCCACAAATTAGAATCCATGGCACAACTATAAAACTGCTAATCCAAACCAAGTATCTTGGAGTCGTAATAGACAGAAACCTATCATTCCTTCCCAACCTTACTCACATTCAGAAGAAAATAACCAACTATACTGCTCTGGTGGCAAGGGCGACTTGTTAGTTATTTGTTATTTGGTTTTTAGGAGCATTAGCAACTAAGGCCATATTGCTCCGGGAATATGCGGTGGTCATTTCCTGACCTTTCCACATCCTCCGTATTTGGTGGTGATGGGCTCAAACCGCGGTCTATTCAAGAAGCGTGTGCTACGCACTGCTGCTCCTTCCCACCTGGCTACGGAGGCGCCTAGGCAAAGGTGACTCGGTGTGACTGGGGCCTGAAGAAGTGCACGCTGTCACCATTTTATAAAGCGATCTTCATTCCTGCCATAACCTATGCCTCAGGAGTCTGGTTCCCCAAGGCACTGACTGCTGTAAACTTGAAAGTATACAACGATCCATCCTATTAACGATAACAAGAGCAGAACTGTATCTATGTCTGCCATGAAGGTCCTGGTGGGTGTATTTCCACTAGACCTGAAAGTCATCTGCACTGGTGTTCTATATCAACTCTCCAAGGATAAACTGCAAACTATCCTGGACTTTTCGTCTGATCCATAAAACAACCACAAGGCAGAGAAGAAATGACTTGCCTCCATAACAAGACAGCACGACTTAGCAAACTAGACTACTCACCATGAATACCCTGCCTGGACTTGATTCTTTGACTGTCTGGACTCTTTCCTCTCATCAGTGTTCCACCATTCTCTGGTGATCTGAACTGGGCCCTCTCACCCAGTTCTCTTCACATCACCTTCCCTGGGTGGGGAGGAGACGGTCTTCTGTCTCCTCTCCCCTTTCTCCTGGTGGGGTCTTCCCCCAGTGTCCTCTCTGGGGTCGCCTTCCCTATCGTCTCCATATTTCTATCTTTCCCCCCAGTCTTCAGTCTCCCCCCACTCTAACTATTCCGACAGTGCATGTGCCTAATTTAACCAGCTAAATGCCACTAGTGTTCAAACTCAACTTCGCCTTGGTGTCAACGTTCAATTTTTTTTTTTTTTATAGGCCCTAGCCACCGAAATCTTCGGAAAGTAGGTGGCAGGGTCTGCCAGAGTACTAATAATATAAACTTCTACTGGGTAGCTGACCTGCCTCCTTCTGGCAAAGTGTGGGTGACGGGGATCCCAACAGGGGCCCAATGGCTAAAAGGTCAGAGAAATGACATTACAAAACAGAACAATACACTTATACTTTTTGAAAAATCTCTGGCTTTAACAGAGTTCTGTGACACAAAAACAGAGTACATAACGTGGAGATGGGGGGGGGAACCCTGGTGCTATTAGACCCTAAACACTTTATACTTTGTCCAATCATGACATTCCCAGCACCACTGCAAGCATATTTTTTCTCTGAAACAATTGGCTTCTGAATAGGCAGGTGACTGCCAATACCCAATTTCTTTGATTCCCTGTGCATGGTATCGAGCAGTTATCGGCGTCCTATTTTTCGTAGTCCTCCTTAGAGTACAACAGCTGCTCTCTTGAAATATTACCCCAGGGGCTCACATCTGGTGAGTATGGGCTTGGCACACCCAGGGTTCTGAGCTGGATATCACCATTCTTCTCTTTCTTGGTGATTCTCTTCTACTTCTGATTCTTGTTTTCTCTCTCTCTCAGGTAAGTCAGAAATTTTTTTTTGGCTGGTGCAGCATAAGCCTCAGGCTTCCTTGCACCATATGGCTAATGATGTTAATGATAATAATAATACTATTTTCGGCCACATTCACACCTTTGAGATGTGGAAGAACCGCTTGCTTTCCAGTCATTAAAAACCTTTGAGATGAATGGTTTGGAGAAACTAGTTATGTTTTTTGAATCATGACTCCTGCTAAACATTCACCCACCACTTTGCTTATTGCAGGCTTGAAGTGGTGAAACCCATGTTTAGTCTCTAGAGCAAAGTTTCCAGCATCCCCCCCCCCATCTACCCATACTTCTCCTTCAGCCCATGCACGGTACTAAGTACTATAGGTTTTGATACCTTTCGTGTCTGGGGTTTTCATTAAAAAAAAAAAAAAAGACCTTTTTCAAAGTCTGATTGATCACACGTTTTCTCCATTCTGGAGAAAACTCCTGCTAAACATGCACCCACGATAAGACCTTTTTCAAAGTCTGATCGATCACACGTTTTCTCCATTCGGGTTTCAGAATGGAGAAAATGTGTCCAGAAATTTAACTGCAGTTGAACAGCCTGTGAAATATTTTTACTCAACAAAGCAATAGATCACTTCCGTCACAGTTTTATTTGCATCAATTTACATTTATTCGCATTTCTTCTGTCCGTGACTGTCTTAATACAAGAATTCCTATATTTTAACTTGTAGTGTATATATATATATATATATATATATATATATATATAATGTGTGTGTGTGTGTGTGTGTTTGTGTGTGTGTATATATATGGGATGTGGCAATAAAGTTCCCAGACTGGTGCAACAAAAAGAACACGAAATAAAGGAACTCAAAAATGGTTTTATGATCACTTGAAAGTAATCATCAAATGACTGAATGCACTTAATATGCTGTTCAAAAAGTTTTATTTACAGAGATTCAGTGGAGGCACCCAAAGAGATGATGTTCAGTTTGGCAGTTACGTGTTTCTTTATGTCAACATCCTGAAATCTCTTTTCTTTGAAGGCAGTTTTCATTTTTGGCAAAGAGGAAAGAAGTCTGCTGGTGCTAGATTAGGAGAATGGGGTGGACGGTTGATCTGTAAAATGTCATGTTTTGTCAGAAATGTCTTCACAATAAGTACGGAATGGGCGGAGGTGTCATCAAGAACTAGCTGCTTTTCTCATGAAATTGCTGCCTTACCTGGGAAATGTGCTTCAATAGCCTTGGAAGCACCAGTACATAGAATGCAGGATTGACTCTCTCCCCTTCACGTACAAATTCCTTGTGAACCACGCTGTTTGTCAAAAAACATGATCAGCATCGTCTTGATCCTGTACTTCTGTAAATGAAACTTTTTGGGCCTTGGTGAGCATTTTGGTAATCATTTTGAAGTCCTATGTATGTTCTGACACTTTGTCTCTCAACTATAGTTAACACCCAACACTCATCTTCAATGACAACACAGTCGAGAAAATTAGGAGTGTCTTGACAAGTCTGGATGAAGTCTTTGCACAATGACACTCTTCATTGCTTGCTTCTGCTCATCTGTGAAGCACACATTTGGGACAGATCTTCCTTTTCCCTAAATATTTTTGCTGAATTTGAAAAATTGTCTCCTTATTTATATCCAACTAATCAGCCATTATTCTGAGGGTCAAATGACGATTGCTTGACACAATTTCCTGAACTTTTGCAACTCTGCCCTCATTTTGAGAGGTTCACAGATGCCCATTTCTAGGGTCATAGCAATGTTTCATCATCATAAATAAAGTTTTTAACATTTTATAATTTCCGTCGCAGATTTTCCTAGTTTAAAGCAAAACTGTGACATGGGACGTTAATGCTACTAACAAAACTGGTTGTTACTTGCAACCTGTCAGCCTACTGGACAATCTCTGTCCTACCATCTGTTGAAGGAAGTTTGAATTGCAACAGCATCAGTCTGAGAACTTTATTTCCACATCTTGTGGAAAACTATTAATGGTACAAAGATGGAATTTGGAAAGGACACTGACTAACATATGTGGAAACGGAAAGTACAAAAAAAAAAAAAAAAAAAAAAAATAAATAATAATATATAAAAAAATATATATATAGTAAACCCTTGATTTAACGGACTAATAGGGGAGAAGGGGTGTCCGTTAAATTAGCATTAGCATTAGTAGAGGCATTTGATGAAAGAAAGCAAGCTTATGCAGCATCAGCCAAAAAAAAAATAAAGTAAAATAAATAAATAAAAAATAACCACTTCCACTTCACCCCTCTGTTCGTCTGAAATACCTGTCCAGCTGAGCCTTAAACTTATTTAGGCTATCAACTTCCACGACAAGGGATGGAAGTCTGTTCCACCTACCAACCACCCGCTGGCTAAAGGCAAATTTCCGCACATCTATCCTACATCTGTCTTTCCTCAATTTGAATTTATGCCCTCTCAGGTGATTATTCTGAGCAAGAGGAAGAATCCCATCAGCATTGAGCATGCTCAAACCATTCAAGGCTTTGTACACCTCTATCAGATCACCTCGCTGGTGCCTAGTCTCCAGACACTGTAATTCGCAAAACTTAAGCCTTTCTTCGTAAGAGCACCCCTTTGTTCCATTCACTAATCTTGTTGCCGTACTCGTTCCAGCAGCTCTACATCCTTCTTGAAATGAGGCCTCCAGGCCTGCATACAGTACTCTAGGTGTGGCCTGACCATTGCCTTATACAAGGGAATAATCACCTCCTTATCCCTGCTAGAAAAATTCCTATATATCATTGACAATACACCATGAGCTACTCTTGCAGCCTGTCTGCACTGCTCAGAGAACTTCATATCTGCCTGCACAACCACCCCCAGGTCCCTTTCATTCTCTACCACTGTCAGTGTAGTACCACAGAGTTGATACATTGCTCTGGGGTTGCTGTTTCCCATATGTAGTACTTTACATTTGTCAATGTTAAACTTCATTTGCCACCTCTCAGCCCATCTGCTCAACCTTTCCAGATCCTGTTGCAGCAGCATAGTGTCAACAGTGTCCTTGACAACCCTGCCAACCTTCGTATCGTCTGCAAACTTGGACATTAAGCTTGATATACCATCATCAATATCATTTATAAATACAGAAAACAATAAAGGACCCAATACTGAACCCTGAGGGACTCCACTAATAACATTAGTCCACGATGAGCAGTGTCCATTGATTACCACTCTCTGTCTTCTCCCCCTCAACCACCCCTTTATCCATAGCAGCAATTTGTCTCCAATGCCACATTGCTCCAATTTGTGCAGCAGTCTTCCATGTGCAACAGTATCAAAAGCCTTTCTAAGATCCAAGTATATAACATCAAAGTTATTCCCTGCATCCAGTTCTTTTGTGACTGCATCATAGTATACAATCAAATTGGTCAGGCAAGACTTCCCCTTAACAAAACCATGCTGTGTCCGAGCTATAACTGAAGTCTTGTCTAGATGATCCTTCAGTGCTTCTTTAACCAGTGCCTCCATTAATTTTCTGGGAACAGAAGTTAAACTCACAGGTCTATAATTACTTGTGTCAGCCTTTGATCCTCCCTTGTGAATTGGGGTCACATTTGCACATCTCCAGTCCATGGGTACCTCCCCTGAGTCCAAGGAAGCTCTCATAATAATGGCTAACGGTTTGCTTACTTCTTTTGCTGCCTCCTTTAATATAACTGGATAGATCCCATCCACCCCAGGTGCCTTTCTTGTGTTTATCTTCAACAATTTCTCCTCCACTTTACTCTCAGTTATTACAAGATTCTCTAGCTTACTGCTAGAGTTGAATACACCTCTGGCATTCCCCTCGCTGAATAACTCCTCATGTGTGAATGTCGATGCAAAATATTCATTTAGTTTGTTAGCTACCTGAGCAGGGTCATCAACAGTTGACCCATCGATATCAAATGGACCAATCTGATTCATCCCCTTCCTTCTAGAGTTTACATAAGTAAAGAACTCTTTGCTGTTTTTCTTTGCATCCCTTGCCAAGGATCTCTCGTAATCTGCCTTCACCTGCCTAACCTCCTTTGTAACTTGGTTACAGATCAACTTTTATCTATCATAGGCTTCTGTGTCACGTGTTAATTTGTAGGTATCCCATGCATTTTTCTTCTCTGCCATATGCCTCATTAGTTCATCTGACATCCATTTAGGCCTAAACCTTGAACAATATTTCTTAGTTGGTATGTAAAGCCTAGTAGCTTCCAAGATAAGTTCTTTGAATGCTTCCCATTTTGAATTTGCTGTTGGTAACATCATCAGTTGCTCCCACTGTATAGAATTTAAATACTGTCTCAGTCCATCCTAGTCGCCTTTACGAAAGCAATACCCCTTCCTTTTACCCCTAATGGTAGTTACCTCTTTGAGTAACTCCCACTTCAGAACACTGTGATCACTGCCACCTAGTGGTTCCTTTATCTGCAGATTCTTAATGCATGAAGAATCACTACTGATAATCAAATCAAGAGTATTACTCCCTTTAGTTATTACTCCCGAACATGCTGATGTAGAAAACAATCATCCAATAAATAAACAAAAGCCTTGCTAGTGTGTGAGTGACCAGCCCCCAAATTCCAGTCAATATCTGGGAAATTAAAATCCCCATTATAAGACTCTCTGATTTACTGGCCCACTCTATTTCTCTGTACAGTTTCTTATTATACTCATCAGAGTCATTAGGCCTATAGCACACTCCTACTCTCAATTTTGATCTCCCAATGCTTATGTCACACCAAACTGACTCGACACTGCACTGTCCAGCGATGTCGACTGGCTTCACTTCCTTGGATTTTATGTGTTTCTTAACTAATAGCATAACCCCTCCTCCCTTCCTATCCTGTCTATCCTTTCTGTAGACATTGTACTCCCCAAATTCCAGTTCTGCATTCCTTATATCTGTGTGACGCCACGTCTCTGAAATCCCAACAATATCTGCCTTTGATGTTTTGAGCAATACCTCAAATTCATAAAATTTATTTACTAAACTCCTAGCATTGGTGTACACGCAAGTATACATGCACCTGCTCTTCCTCTTAGCCACCCTAACACAACCCATGTGTTTACTTGTACCCCCATGATTCCCAGCAGTCCCTGAAATATCCTGCATCTTATTTTTCAGGCTGCGGCTCATTCCAATAGCAGTGCAAGAATCACTTTCTCCTCTGCCAGTGGCTACTGTTAATCTATTAGTCCTTGTATCCCCCCAATCTAGCAGTTTTCCGACCCACCTAACACTGCCTCGATAGCATCAACAAACATTCTTGCACCCTTTCTATTTAAGTGTATCCCATCCCTGTAGAAGCAGTCTCTCCTGTTAACAAGTACAGACCAGGCTGAAAAAAATTCAACCCCTTGAGCCCTGCACAATCTTTCAAAATTGCACAAAATTGAATGTAATCTGGGAGGGCGGGGCATTTTTTTATTGTTCTTAATGTAAAACAAAAGCCTTAATAAAATATACAGTACTATGCAATATAAAATTATAATAAAGAATATGTATAAGTTTTTATCTTGTGCAACTTTCATGTGTTTTCTACTCCCTCTACAGAGGGCAGTAGAAAACACCTGAAACATTTAGAGCTATCAAAAGTATTGCAATACAGTTTTGATGTTGCAAAACGCTGTTGCAATTTGGCCTATGATTTACGGATATCAGAAACAGTTTGTTTTTTTACGCCGTAAATTTCATAATTACGTGCTACTGAGACACCTTGTTCTAATTTCTCAATTAGCTCTAATTTCTGTGCCACATTTAAATTCACACTCTTTCTTTTAACTCCTCTATCACTTGATGCCATTTTAAATTGGAAGGATTGCAAAATTATTTAATAAAAGCCACAATTCAGAAATCACAGAAACACTCTGTATACAATCTGACTGCACGATAGCTTGAGGCAGACTGAGACCAAAACAAAGCGAGTCGGTAGACCTGCAGTTTAGTATCCTGAGTCATGTTCGGCTCGCAAGTCACCTCCCGCTCTTATCTGTAATCTGGGAAAACAGCTATAAACACGTTTTCAGAAAGAATAAAAAAACAATTTCCTGAATTTGATTATAAAAATAAAAGTAGGTAATTATCAAAACAATAATGGAAATAGGTAATTATTATTATTAATTAAAAATTAATAATAACACAAGTTTTGTATAACCTAAAAAAAATAATGTGGTTGAGATTAATATGTACATTACTATTATTATTTGTCTGGTCCGTTAAATCTGAAATCGGTTATATCAGGGTCCGTTAAATCGAGGGTTTACTGTATATATATTTAGTAGTATGCTTGAATGCAACTGGTAGAATACTGTCTGAATGAACTGCTAGGTATGAAAACTGAAATGTTCAATTTCAGTGACCATTTTTATCTACTACATGCTTAGTGCAGCATAGCATGGTAATTATTGTATGAATCCTATCATGGGGAATGTTAGCAATATGCCTTCTGACTTTCCTTTGAATCAGCTAGAAATTGTTTATGTCCTTGAGATTCCCCATAACAAAAAGTCAGAAACACTGCAGTAGGGTGAGACTGAGGTGACCAAATGTTTCTAATGTGATGGGAAATAATGAGGTTATCACCGAATGTGTGAAGGAATCCCACCCCCTATAAAAACTGTTGTTTCCAAACATCTCAAAAAGCAGGAATCACACTATGGCAGAAAAGACTGCAATAATGCTCCACTGTTGTGGTATATATCTCTGGACCACGAGCTTAAATTACCTCAAAGTAAAATGGCTCAATTATGAAATTCACTGTAAACTCATACTAACAGTGAAATGGAAATAACGAAGAGGCATTTTATTTACAAAACCTATATGGTGATCATCCTCAAACCCAACAATCAGCCTCACTAGTTCACAAGGTCTTCCCTAGTCAAATGTCAGAAACCTTAAACCTTGCCAGAAACCGAAGAGCAAAGTTGCTACATGGATGTTGGTCAGTTCATGTTAGTTGTTACACTACCTGGATCTTGTATACACGATCTGGGTAGCAATGAACATATTGAATAACTTTTTAGATGGGTGACAATAGAACATTAAGCTGTTTTAATACTGCTCCAGCACCAATGGATGAATGGTGCTTTCATGCTGCAACATTGGCCAGGGCAATCTCCAACAATAACAACACTGGGGGACATCTGCTGCTAGCTACAAATAAGTCGTGTTTTTTTGAATTTTCTCATAATTTTCAGTCCATTTGGAAAACTGGTCCTAACTTTTAACTTTTATTCTCTGAGTGCAACCGAAAAGTTGCTGTTGGTTGTTCTGGAACTAGTTCACAACCTGCTGGGCATTGTGGCATGGCATGCTGCCTTGATGACAGGTACCTGAGATGTCTGGATACATTGTCATCATGAAGGGGTGCACTTGGTTGTTGATGAAAGAAAGGCAGGCATAACCAAAACAACAATACACATTTTTGAAGTAGCATTTCAAGATCTGTTGACTGCATTTGCCATCCCCATTTAGATGTTATAGAATATCTTAAAATACCGTTATCATTGGACTAAGTTCCATAGCAAAGCTTAATTAGACGGCACTCACCTTATATGATCTGCAGTTGTTACTTGGAGTAGGATGGATAGATAATTTTGGGGTTTGAAAAGTTGTTGTTTTGGTTTTTAGGAGCATTAGCAACTAAGGCCATATTGCTCTGGAATATGCGGTGGTCATTCCCTGACCTTTCCGCATCCTCCATATTTGGTGGTGACGGGCTCGAACCCCGGTCTAATCAAGAAGCGTGTGGTACGCACTGCTGCTCCTTCCCACCTGGCTACGGAGACGCCGGTTTGGTTTGAAAAGTTTAAATAATTTAGAGTTTAAATGAGTTAATTAGTAAGGATACGGGATTAAAATTAAAATATGCTCAAGGAAGTGCACAACTCTGTCCTTGGTTTCATTGAAGAATTAATTAATTAAAAACTGTAAAAAATATATGAAACCTGGTGAAGCCAAAAGTCATAACGACTGACTTTCGTTTTTTAAACGTCTTCAGTTGGCAATACTAAGTGAGGAGGGAATGTGTGTTATTTAAAAGAATTTCTATGTTCCCGTGATGCTCTTTGTGACGTGGGAATCTAAGGTGTGTGAGATTCCAGACTGGGGAAATGTTGGAGGGTAGTTTCGCATTTATGATGTTTAATTTAGAATGACGGCGGAACCATTCTATAACAAGGGCTTCGTAATGAAAAATTTTGTAACTAGTTTTTAATTTTATAATGGAAATGGCTGAATCAACTAAAGGGGTGTGGTTGTGGGAATGTACGTGTAGTGTAAGCTCGGTACTGGATTGCCCTGGTCTGAAACTGTTGTAGTAGTAATAAGCCCATGTATTAGAGATTTTTGTGGTACCTGGTAGTGGTACTTCCGATGTAGCAGGCATTGCAGTTTTGCTGGCATTTAATTAAATAAACAATATTATTCATGTCATTCATCGGGTATTTATGTGTCTCTTTGTATATATTGAACAATGACCCAAGTTTGTTATATGAGGAAAATATGAGTGTAATGTCAGTGCCCGCGAACACCCGACGGAATTGTCCGGCGAGACTACTGTGATAAGGGAGAATGATGCGTGTGCTCCCTTTTGTGTTGGGTTTGGGTGAATTATTGGTGTTATTTTTGGCAGTGGAAATAATGTGTTGGATTAGTTGAAACAGGTATTTCCTGGACATGAACTTTTTGTGAGATATTGTCTTTCCCCAGAATACTGTATTGCATATGGACAATATGGTATTCTGGGGAAAGTGATCAATGTGCCTGTTTCAATCAATCTCCCTTGGCAAGTGATGGACCATCGCATTGACTGAAACAGGCACATTGATCTCTTGGCCGAGAATGCAGTTTTGTTCATATGCGTGTCTCAGGCACCTTTTTTGCGTGAATGGTAAGCAAGGAGAATAAGTTGTTGTTGTTGTTATTTGGTTTTTAGGAGCATTAGCAACTAAGGCCATATTGCTCCGGGGATATGCGGTGGTCATTCCCTGACCTTTCCGCATCCTCCGTATTTGGTGGTGACGGGCTCGAACCCCGGTCTAATCAAGAAGCGTGTGCTACGCACTGCTGCTCCTTCCCACCTGGCTACAGAGGTGCCTGGAGAATAAGTCTCTTTGTCACTAAATCCAACTTTGGTAAATGTGATGGAATTTCTGGGTACACAAAGACATTCGACTTAGATAGCACTGGAATGGTGCTGTTATTAAGTGATCCTCTGCAGCTAATCACACACAAGGATCCTACTGCTGTCAACATCGGGAAATGCAGTGCACATCAATGGTGCATCTTTAGCAACTGGTTTCTTTGTGTCATTTTTTAACCATTAATGATCACAAATGTAGCATACAGAACAGAAATCATTTTTCATTAATAGTCTTTCAAACTCTCAATGCATGTTATGTAAATAGTAGTCAGTGTAAGAAAAAGGAGCTTGATCATTTCAACTCATCTGCTCCGCAATTGGAGAAATGTCCCATTGTACATAATCAATACTCACTTTGGCTAGATGGAGCAGAGCCACTGCTGGCTGAAGGAACTGCTAAATCCAATGCTTGATTTTCTGTTTGTCTTTTACGCAATCTCAATAGTCTGTCGTTTTGGCTCACTCATTGCTACCTCCATCTTTATTTTGTTAGGTTGGCTTGCTTGATACTCTCGACAATGCTCTGCATTTGACTTCAGCATCATCGAACACAATGGCTATAGCAGTGTGGCTTCAGTCCCTTTCACTTTTACTTGAGGTGAAAACCTCTATAGCAGCATCTAACAATGGAATGTAATAAAAATGCAGATTGCAACAATACAAATACTTGTATTGTTGCAACCATACTATTCAACAAATGGCTACAATCAAATGGGTAATTTGGCTATTGGCTTGGATTTCGCTAACCTCTTCCAAATGTTGATTCAGTAGAGTAAGTAATAGTCATAGTGGCATGTGACGCGAGAAAGCAAGCGTATGAGTTTATGTAGCATCAGCCAAAAAAAAAAAAAAAATTCACACAACCATTCCCTCTAAATGCTTGTCCAGTTCCTCCTTGAATTTATTTAAGCTATCAACTTCCACAAAAACAGATGGAAATTTGTTCCAGCAATTAACCACCCACTGGCTAAAGGCAAATTTCCGCACATCTATTTTACAACTGTCTTTCCTCAATTTGAATTTATGCTCCCTTAGGGTCGTAATCTGAGCAAGTGGAAGAATCCCATCAGAATTCAGTGTACTCAACCCATTCAAGGCTTTATACACCTCAATCAGATCACCTCACAGGTGCCTATTCACAAGCCACTGCAATTTGCAGAACATAAGCCTCTCTTGGTAAGAGGATCCCTTCATTTCCCTCACCAATCTTGTTGCCTTTCCTTTGTACACACTCAAGCAAATCTACATCCTTCCTAAAATGAGGCCTCCAGACCTGTACTCAGAGCATGGCCTGACCATTGCCTTATACAAAGGAATAATCACCTCCTTTTCCCTGCTAGCAAAATTCTTGTATATGATTAACAAAACCCCATGCCCTGCTATTGCAGCCTGTCAGCAATGCTCAGAAAACTTCATATCCGAGTGCACAATTACTCCCAGGTCTTTTTCATTTTCTACCACCCTAAGTGTAGTACTACACAGTTGGTATGTTCCTCTGGGGTTACTTCTACCCATATGCAGTACTTTGCATTTGTCAATGTTAAACTTCAGTTGCCACTTCTCAGCCCATTACTAACCCTGCCAACCTATGCATCATCTACAAACTTTGACACTAAGCCTGATATACCTTCATCAATATCATTGTCAATATACAAAACAACAGTGGGCCCAACACAGAGCCCTGTAGAACCCCACTAATAACATTAGTCCACGAAGAGCAGCACCCATTGATTACCACCTTCTTTCTTCTCTCACTCAACCATACTTTTATCCATTGTAGAAACTTACCCATAATACCATTCTGCTCCAATTTATAAAGTAGTTTTCCATGCGCAACATTGTCAAAAGATTTCCTGAAATTAGCATTAGTAGAGGCATATGATGCAAGAAAGCAAGCTTTATGCAGCATCAACCAAAAAAAAAAAAAAAAAAAAACCCCCCTCTCCCATCACCCCTCCGTTCGTTCCAAATACCTGTCCAGCCCAGCCTTAAATTTATTTAGGCTATCTACTTCCACGACAAAGGACGGAAGTCTGTTCTATCAACCAACTACCCGCTGGCTAAAGGCAAACTGCTGCACATTTATCCTACATCTGTCTTTCCTCAATTTGAATTTATGCCCCCTCAGGTGATTATTCTGAGCAAGAGGAAGAATCCCATCAGCATTGAGCATGCTCAAACCATTCAAGGCTTTATACACCTCAATCAGATCACCTCGCAGGTGCCTAGTTTCCAGACACTGTAATTTGCAAAACTTAAGCCTTTCTTTGTAAGAGCAACCCTTTGTTCCATTCACTAATCTTGTTGCCCTTCTCTGTACCTGTTCCAAAAGCTCTACATCCTTCTTAAAATGAGGCCTCCAGACCTGTATACAGTACTCAAGGTGTGGCCTGACCATTGCCTTATACAAGGGGATAATCACCTCCTTATCCCTGCTAGAAAAAATCCTGTATATCATTGACAAGACACCATGAGCTACTCTTGCAGACAGTCGCACTGCTCAAAAAACTTTATATCTGCCTGCGCAATTACCCCCCAGGTTCTTTTCGTTCTCTACCACTGTTAGTGTAGTACCACAGAGTTGATACATTACTCTGGGTTTACTGCTTCCCATCTGTAGTACTTTACATTTTTCAATGTTAAACTTCATTTGCCACCTCTCAGCACATCTGCTCAACTTTTCTAGATTCTGTTGCAGCAGCAAACTGTCATTAGTGTCCTTAACAACCCTGCTAACCTTCTTATCGTCTGCAAACTTGGACATTAAGCTTGATATACCATCATCAATATCATCCAAGTATGTGATATCAAAATTATTTTTTGCATTCATTTCATTTGTAACCACATCATAATATTCTATCAAATTTGTCAGACAAAACATTCCCTTAACAAACCCATGCTGTGTCTGAATTATTGCAGTATTGTCTAGATGATCCTGCAATGCACCTTTAAGTAGTGTCTCCATTATTTTACCTGGAACAGAAGTTAAACAACTGTTCTGTAATTACTCGTGTCACTCCTCGATCCCCCCTTTGTGAATTGGAGATACATTTGCACATCTCCAGTCTGTCGGGACCGTCCCTGAGTCCAAGGATGCTCTCATAATTATGGCTAAGGGTTTGCTTAGTTCCTTTGCCACCTCTTTTAATATAACTGGATAGATCCCATCCACCCCAGGTGCCTTTCTTATGTTTAACTTCAACAATTGCTCCTGCACTTTGCTCTCAGTTATTACAAAATCATTAAGCATCCTGCTACAATTTAATAACCTTCTGGCGGTTTCTTTCCTTAATAACTCCTCATAAAATAGTGTGTGTGTGTGCAAAAAGCATTAAATTGTTGATACTAAATATTTCAGACTGAAGTATGATGCTAATTTTACTAACATTGATTCGGTAGAGTAAGTAGCGGGCGTGAGCATAAAACATTACATCATTCATAACTTTGTTTCTAGTTGTTCGATTTTAAAATGGTTATGATTTTCGTCAAAGATGTTTTCACATAAAACATCTTTCATGCATACAGGATACACAAGCGTTTTTTTTTTTTTTTGTTTGTTCACTTCCACAAGTGTTGGATTGTGTCCATTACAAATTTCATCTTTCTACCACTAATGGTCTCTAACCAACAGCCAGATGAAATTATAAGCTTTAAGCTCTGTAATATTCTTTTTTATAATATAATGTACCTTCACTACAAAAATACTACTTTTTATACAATTTTGAATTTAAATAAGTATGGGATAAAGATTTTAAACAAAATAAATATTTGTATAAAACACTAGAAGGCAGTGAAAGTTCATAAAACAATTGACAACTCTTCAGTGGAGTGATATTTTTCATAACTAAAGCAGAAGACAGTGACAACCCTCAATTTTTATTTTTTCAGAGTGACTTTTCTTTTCAATTTTGCAAAGCCTGCTTACTGTAACTATCATACTGCAAAATCTCACATGGGCAAATCTTCTACCCGAAGGGATCCTACTGCTCAAAAGACGGCCCAAAATATATGATTTAAAACTGTGATGGGGAGGACCCCATTTGGATTTTTCCCCGAGTACAAGAAATCAGTTTTGCATTGAAAGCTAGTATTCTGAAAAATAATTTTCTCATATTTCAGAATTTAATACAGTAAATTTTTTTCTACATCCCACCACGCAGGGTGCAAACACTATAAGACAATTACTCTGTTGAAAATTCTAAAATATGAGAGAATTAATGTTTGCAGTCCCAGTTTGGTGCATCTGCTCTCCTCCCGGCCCTGTTTGTGGTACTACTACTAACTACATAGTACTCTTAGTTTGATCCCTGCCAATGCAAAAAAGCTACAATAAGTTGGCTGTGCATTAGCAACACTTATCTAATATGATGTTGGGCCACCATTTGTTTGTATTACAGCCTGTACCCACCTAGACATGGACTCCACAAGGTGTTGCAGGGTGTCTTGTGGTATGGTCATGCATCACACATGTCCAGTAATGCCCACTTACTGTCAGGTGGGTCGTTGTAGCATCAAATGTTCTTTTCCAGTAGGCCCTAAGCATGCTCGATTGGGTTGAGATCGGATGAGTTCGGTGACAGTGGGAGGATATTGAGCTCATTATTACTGAAACCAGTTCACAATCTGCTGGGCCTTGCGGCATGGCATGCTGTCTTGATGACAGGTACCCGAGCTGTCTGAATACATTGTCATCACAAAGGGGTGTACTTGGTTGTTGATAATAGAAAGGTAGGCATAACCACTCGATTGGAGGATTCAGGGCATGCCACAAAAACAGTCCCCAAACTATAACATCACTGCCTCCAACCTGGCCAACACCAACATTGCATCAAAATTCCATGGCCTCATGTTCCTTTCTATAAATGTGGATATGCTCATCAGCATGATAGAGCTGGAAATGGGATTCATCAGAACAGATGACAGATTGCTGCATGCTGGTGCTGACATGCCCATGCAAGGTGCAGTTTCTTGTGTTTCAGAGCGAGTATGGGTATCTATTGGGAACACTGACTACATAGCCTACATGAGTAAATATTTGGCACATAGTCTATGTAGATACTGGTCTTGCTATTCCTATGTTGTACTGGGTGTTTGGCTGTAACGTGTCATTGCTGTGTTATGAAACTCACACAAAGTTCACTATGGGTATTGATTATACATGGCTGCCTCCCACATGTGGGAGACAGCCTATAACTTTGATTATTGTTGAGCCAGTGATGGTAGACTTGTGACACCACAGAGTGGGAGTACTTAACCACATTGGCTGTTGTCGAGATACCTGGGCCTGTATGTCTCAGTCCCCACAATCATTCCAAATTCAAAGTTAGAAAGATCATGACTCCGACCCATTCTTCCTCACAGATACTCATCGCCAAGTGTACAAACTACTATTTTATATTAGCTATTCCTAACTTTGAGTCTTCGCCAGCATCAGAGGATAGCCCAGTGGTTCCCAAACTGTGTGCCGGGGTGCCCCAGTGAACTCAGGGGCAACGCAAGATATTTTAAATTTTAAAGGGAAACACAGTGATACTCGACATCTGTCGGACACCGCGCGAACTACTAGCTCGAGGTGGTTCACAGTTTCAACATTACTTATTAAGTTGTTTGGACCTAACTACTTAATAAACAGAACTGTTAGGTATTTCTTTTGGCTTAGGGGTGCCATGAAAAAATTACTGAGACACTAAGCTGTGAACCAAGAAAGTTTGGGAACCTCTGGGATAGAGAGAGAGAGAAAAAAAGAGAGAGAGATAATCTTTAATGCCCTTCAGGCCAAAAAGCCAGGGGTTACCATTCCTACAAAAGAGGGTAGATAACGTAAAGTGAACTCAGCGTATCAATATCACTGACAGGTTTCTGCACTAACAAGAATGAGCAATGGTGAGAATTTAACCTGGGAAAATAATTCTACTTGTTCGTATGTAAATATGCAAACATACACTGCTACTGAAACCATATTCCTAGCGTTTTTTAATCCAAAAAAGTTACATGATTTTTATATGTACAATTTTTATTCTTAAGTTAATTGAAAGACAGGCTCAATGAAATTCAATTATATAATAATGTGTCGTTTACAATTTTCTCCAAAGAAACAACAAAACTACTCAATTTAAAAATTTATTACACCACTATATATGTTTTTAGGCACCTTATTGAACAGCAACAATATCAATTTAAAGGCATTTTCATACCATTTGGCAATAAATTTTTTTCTGCTTTTCTCTGAAAATATTACAGAAATGCTTTCAGTCATTAAATATTTCCTGTTACCACTGCTCTGAGAATCATGTGAAAACATTCAGAACAGCAACTTGCAGTTCTTTTGCATAACATCATGCTGCCTGAATGTTAAGATAAGTAACGGCACATCTAATTAATAAAGTAAAAATTCGGAAATATTTTCTGCATCAAAAATCACCAGTTTTATCATAGTTTGTAAGACACCTAATATATAATGTTTCACAGACGTCAAACTGCTGTTGATGTACTGTTGGTTTTGCTATTATCTTGAGGTAGTGGTATTGGCGAATTTTGCGGCATCCTTGGAGTACTTGTCATTTGATCTCTGTTTCTATTATCTTTGCAAAAAAAAAATAAAAATAAATAAATAAATAAAAAAATATATTTAAAATATATATATATAAATATTAACCACTACTATTAAATAAAAAAAAAAGTATATTTCAAAATATATTTCAATCATTCTATATTATTATGCTTATGCATGGACCCTCGCTATCCATTGACTTCCTGATCCATCACCCACTATATCACACTTTATTCTCTTATCCATTGTTATGTTGCAACCTTTCTCAAATGTGTCATATATCTAATTGCACCCAATCGCTCAGCAGCATCAGTCTTCCAGGAAAACTCCTGGTGAGATTTTATCAAACTATTTGCCTGCTGATTTTTTGTCTTATTTACTTTATTTTTGCTATACACTCAGTGTCTCTCTCTCTCTTCAAAGTCAAATGAGAAGGCTAACAAACTAGGAATAGTAAACACTTTGGAAATGAAATTGTAAATTATTTCTTGTTTTGGAGCTGGCAAATGAGCAGTTGATTTTGGATGCGAATAAGGAATGCCATTTACAACAATATGGAAGATCATAACTGATTATTAATAATAATAATAAAAAATGTTGCAAAAGCAGTAGTTCCTGACACAATTAAATGACTGCAAACAGGAGAAATTTGGATTTCTAATTAGAAACTAAAGGAGTTAATAAGAATTGCACTTTTATAAAGCAGAAGAATAAATATTTCTGACAATCTCAGGAAGATGAAAAAAAAAAAAAAATTTTGCAGGTAGAATTTTCCACAAGTAAGGGATGGCTTGATAAATTTAAATTAAGGACTGGCAACGACTGCATTTGGAATGTTGTGTTCAGGTCCAGAGGCTACATCAAAAGAAAGATGTGAAACTTTTTTGGGTTGTCTATATTATTATTAGCCATATGGTGCAAGGAAGCCTGAGGCTTATGCTGATTGAGCAAAAAAAAAATTTTCATGTTACCCCGAGAGAGAGAGAGAGAGAGAGAGAGAGAGAGAGAGGGGGGGGGGAGAAAGAGTAGCAAAATGAATGACTGTGGAATTGTACAGTCCTAAACAAGATGAACCTAAAAAAAAAAAAAACAGAACTTGTGGAGAGTCAGAAGTGTAACCAGATTGGTGAGGTACAAAGTGATGCACACATGAAGAGCAACTGTGGATTTTAAAGTTTGACAACTAGACATATAAGGAGATATTTAACTGTGGTGTACCAGACAATGAAGGTATTGAGTAAAATAAATGAGGAAGGTCTATTCTCCCTTGTGGTAAGAGACATGAACCAGAGTACACAAATATAAAATCTCAGGGAATAAGAGAAGATTGCAATTGACATTGAAAACTGAATTGACATTGAAGACTTGTATTTGTAAGGCTGAATGATGCAAGGCATCATTCAGCCTTACTAATTACAAGTCTTCAATGCTGAAAAAATGGGCTGTTCTAGAAATAGATGCCCAACAGAACTTTTATCATTAAGGAAGAGAAATGTTTTCTTGGGCTTAAGCCATCTAAGATCAAACTGACCCCCACTTACCACTATGAGAATTCAGGAACTTTGAAAGACTTTAGCTTTCTGTGGTTTTGAAGTCAAACAATAAAGCTTGAGCTTTATTCCAGAGCAGTTCTGCCATCATTTGTACCCTGCAGTAAATATTTACCTCAGCTTGGAAGAAAGGCATTATACATCATCAGCAATGCTCCATGTCACACACTCAACCTTGCTGAGATGAATTAGTTATGGAATGATCAAGTCTTTACAATAAAATCGACCTTACACTTCATGTATCTGAATGTGATTGCTAACTGAAGCTAGAGCCCTACATGATCACATTCACTTAGAGGCTGTTAATGGAGAAAAGAGCCAGCTTTAAAGGAATATTGGAAATGCTTCAATGTCAAGAATGCAAAATGAAACATTGCATTCACTTGTGATAAGGTCAATTCCTACTATATGAAGGAGATTATGGTCTGAAAGTATTAATTATTTCTCTGTATTTATTCCAAGAGGAGTAAAAACTAAAAGCAATGCAAGAAAGAATTGTTAATTTGGAATTAAAGGCCTGGTTAACTGAGTGAATTCAAAGTTTCAGAGGAGTTATCTGAAGAGATATAGAAGTAAAACAAATGACAAATTTCAACATTCAGAGATTTGTTCAAATACATGGAAACAATGAAGGAGGTGAATATCCAAATGCAGAGAGAGAGAGACCCAATAATGACCTTTTACAATGAGGACATTATAAAAGGTCATTATTGGAGATTTTCTTTGTAGAACAAAGACTGGTTTCTATTTATCATAAACTATAAAGAGAAGTCCTGAATGAGAAGAATTAAGGCTAGTATGAAATCAACACAAGTTTCCTTTTGCAAGGAGGAGGATCCTTCAAAGTTCCTAGTATACATATATCACTTTACTCCTTGAAGGGTTATTCACCCATCAAAGTGCAAAATTATATGTGTATTGTGTGTGTGTGATTAAATCAATGAAGTTATCATTAAACTGATTTTTAGCAGCGTTTGTTTATCTGAAAATAAGATTATTGCTCAAGTTTGTCTTCTCTGAAACCAATTATCATTATAACATAAGAGTCTATCTATTGCTCCTTATACATTGTTCTTGGAAGGATTACTGACAGATATTAAGGGCCTGCAGTACTTATCATTATGCTGGCCAGTTTAATTCTAGTAACATTATTAACTATCAAAGATGAAAAAGTGATTTGCATATTCAACAGGATATGCATATTCAAGCTATAGTTGTTATTAAGGGCCTGCAGTACTTATCATTATGCTGGCCAGTTTAATTCTAGTAACATTATTAACTATCAAAGATGAAAAAGTAATTTGCATATTCAACAGGATATGCATATTCAAGCTATAGTTGTCTTTCACTATTTCATAACATATTCAAGAAAAGGCTTAGTAATTTGGAATCTCCTCTTTTCAACCTTCTCTGGCTTAATATCTCTCTAACTAATTCATTCAAATTTATTTGTTGCTTTTTGAGTTAGAGAACAATTAGTTCTCTAACTCCACTAATCACTTGGTAATCTTTGGCTTCCTTTCAACAGGTCTATAATTACTTGTGTTGCCCTTTGATCCTCCTTTGTAAATTGGGGCCACATTTGCACATCTCCCGTCCATGGGCACCTCCCCTGAGTCCAAAGAAGCTCTCATAATTATGGCTAAGGGTTTGCTCACTTCCTTTGCTGCCTCCTTTAATATAACTGGATAGATCCCATCCACCCCAGGTGCGTTTTTTATGTTTATCTTCAACAATTTCTCCTCCACTTTCCTCTCAGTTATTACAAAATCATCTAGCTCACTGCCAGAGTTCAATTCACCTCTGGCATTCCCCTCCCTAAATAACTCCTCATGTTTGAATGTAGATGCAAAATACTCATTTAGTTTGTTAGCCACCTGAGCAGGATCATCAACAGTTGAACCATCAAAATCCAGTGGACCAACCTTACTCAACATTGCATTTGCCACCACCCATGTCAACAGGATATGCATAGCTATAATATGCATCTTAATGAAGAGCATAACACCTCTCCTGTCCTGTCCTGTTTGTTCTTTTTGTACACATACACTCCATATTCAAATTCTTCATTCCTTATGTCTGAGTGACATGATGTCTCTGATATCCCTACAATATTTGCATTTGATAACTTAATCAGTACTTCAGATTCATCAATTTTATTTACTATGCTCATCAGTCCATCTATTATCTTGTTCCATGATGATCCACAGTAGTATTTGAAATTCCCAACACCTTGCTTTCCAGGTTGCAGCATGTTCCAATAGAAGCAGTTACATTTTTTTATTTATTTCAGCCAGAGGACAGCAGTGTGTGATATAATGTTGTTGGAAAAAGGATAAAATAGGGTGGCAGAGACATTTTGAATTGTCTTACTGTTGTCAATAGAACTTTCTAAGGAACAATGATATGAAGTTTTCTGAGCAGTGCAGATGGCCTGCAAGAGTAGCTCATGGTGTCTTGTCAATGATATACAGGAATTTTTCTAGCAGGGATAAGGAGGTGATTATTCCCTTGTATAAGGCAATGGTCAGGCCACAGGTCTGAAGGCCTCATTTTAAGAAGGATGTAGAGCTGTTGGAACGAGTACATGCGAATTACAGTGTCTGGACACTAGGCACCTGCGCGGTGATCTGATTGAGGTGTATAAAGCCTTGAATGGTTTCAGCATGCTGAATGCTGATGGGATTCTTCCTCTTGCTCAGCATAATCACCCGAGAGGGCATGAATTCAAATTGAAGAAAGACAGATGTAGGATAGATGTGAAAAAAAAGTTTGCCTTTAGCCAGCAGGTAGTTGGTTGGTGGAACAGATTTCCATCCTTTGTTGTGGAAGTTGATAGCCATAAATTTAAGGCTGGGCTTGACAGGTATTTGGAATGAATGGAGGGGTGAAATTGGGGGGGGGGGGAGGTTTGGCTGATGCTGCATAAGCTTGCTTTCTTGCATAATGCTAATTAGACGAGGCACATGATGGAAAAAAAAAAAAAAACTTCCACTTCACCCCTCCGTTCGTTCGAAATACCTGTCCAGCTGAGCCTTAAATTTATTTAGGCTATCAACTTCCACAACAAGGGATGGTAGTCTGTTCCACCAACCAACCCGCTGGCTAAAGGCAAATTTCCGGACATCTATCCTACATCTGTCTTTCCTCAATTTGAATCTATGCCCTCTCAGGTGATTATTCTGAGCAAGAGGCAGAATCCCATCAGCATTGAGTATGCTCAAACCATTCAAGGCTTTATACACCTCTATCAGATCACCTCGCCGGTGCCTAGTCTCCAGACACTGTAATTTGCAAAACTTAAGCCTTTCTTCTTAAGAGCAACCCTTTGTTCCATTCACTAACCTTGTTGCCCTTCTCTGTACTCGTTCCAGCAGCTCTACATCGTTCTTGAAATGAGGCCTCCAGACCTGTATACAGTACTCAAGGTGTGGCCTGACCATTGCCTTATACAAGGGAATAATCACCTCCTTATCCCTGCTAGAAAAATTGCTGTATATCATTGATAAGACACCATGAGCTACTCTTGCAGCCCGTCTGCACTGCTCAGAGAATTTCATATCTGCCTGCACAATTACCCACAGGTCCTTTTCATTCTCTACCACTGTCAGTGTAGTACCACAGAGTTGATACGTTGCTCTGGGATTGCTGTTTCCCATATGTAGTACTTTACATTTGTCAATGTTAAACTTCATTTGACACCTCTCAGCCCATCTGCTCAACCTTTCCAGATCCTGTTGCAGCAGCATAGCATCAGTAGTGTTCTTAAAAACCCTGACAACTTTTGTATCGTCTGGAAACGTGGACATTAAGCTTGATATACCATCATCAATATTATTTATAAATAATCCACTAGAGGTTGTTATTATATCTGCTTCTTCCATCACCATCACATATTATTCATTATTCCAGTACAACAACAAAACTATTAATTAAGTAAACATCTGTATACATACAAACCCTTGTTGTTTAACACCTTAAACATATTTCTAATGTGAATTTTCATAAATATACTGGGCTGAGGTAAAGAGAGCCAATACAAGAGCCACAGCAAACACTGAGAAACTTACTGGACAAACTGGTTTGCCACTAAGGACTCTCTTTAAAAATTACAGCTGTGAATTACAGGCTCCGAAAAAGTGCTGTTTGCCTTTTTATTTACCTAATTGTTATTTTATATTGTACTTTATACGTAGTCTTATAGTTATAGTTATGCTGGTTATTTTTATATTTAATTTAGATAAAGAGTTTTTGTAGATTACTACTTAATATACGTAAAACCGTTATTTCGTTCGAATCTTGCAGCCATTGTTTTTGTATAGAGTAGTAGGGAATTCAAATTTTTAATTGTGATAATTAGGTAGCTCTAATGTATAATTATATAGCGTAATACTTATCACTACATTTAGGATTCTATTAGATAGTGTAGTATTGACAATTGATTAATTAAATTTATTGATCTTATTAATTTAAAATATCAAGTCCCAGACTAGAGCAGCAAAGCAATGGGTACAAAGTGGCAGGAGTGCTGTGACTCAGTGGAGAACTGAGGGGGGCGATTCTACAATGCATCCAACCTAAAAAAATGCGCAACTTGTGAAATGTTTGCCGAACTCTCTGGAACAGAACATGATCTAGCCAAGGAGGATGTTTTTGTGTGTGCCAGGTGCAGAGAGTGTCTAGAAATTAGGCATCAACTCAGCGTTCTACTGGGCATTTATGAGAGCTTGAGGTGTAGGATAGAGGCCCTTGAAGAAATTAATATGAGTGGCCCGTCAAGCTCTCAGCTGCCCAACTCAATGCCAGAGCTCACTCCTGAGCATCAGGCAACACAGCGGCAATCTCCAAGGCAGAATGCGCTGGCCTCAAAGGAACTAGTTATTGTTGGTGACTCTATTGTCAGGGAGATGGGGAATATATTGTGTAAAAAGGATAGATGGAACAGGACCAGGGTATATCTGCCAGGAGCAAAAGTTGATGATATTGTAAAGCATATATCATCTTTTAAGGGCACAAAAGGTGATATTGTTGTACAAGTTGGCACCAATGACATTAAGAGTAGGAGATCTGCAGATTTACTTAACAAGTACAGGTCAATGTTGCAAAAAAGTTGTGAATTAGGGTTAAATTTGAAAGTGTCTGCAATTCTGCCCAGACACGATAGGAGGGAGTAGATGATGAGAGCCTTGTCAATCAATTCGGCTCTGGAGGGAATGTGCAAGGCTCAAGGGGTAGAATTTTTTTCAGCGTGGTCTGTGCTTGTTAACAGGAGAGACTGCTTCTACAGGGATGGGATACACTTAAATAGAAAGGGTGCAAGAATATTTGCTGATGCTATCAACGCATTGTTAGGTGGGTCGGAAAACTGCTAGCTTGGGGGGAGATTCACAGACTAAAAGATTAAAAGTAGCTGCAGGCAGAGGTGAAGGTGATTCTTGCACAACTTCCTTTAGAATAAGTAGCGACCTGGAGCGAGGGATGCTGGGGGTTTCAGGGACTGACGGCAGTCATCGTGAAACAGGTGGGTATATGGGATGTGTCAGGGTAACTAGGAATAGGTGCATGTATACCAATGCTAGAAGTATAGTAAATAAATTTGATGAATTTGAAGTGTTGGTCAAGACATCAAAGACGGATATTTTTGGGATATCAGAGACGTGTTGTCAAACTGATATTAGGAATGCAGAATTGGAATTTGGGGAGTACAATGTGTACAGAAAGGATAGACAGGACAGGATAGGAAGGGAGGAGGTGTCATGCTGTTAATTAAGAAAAACATAAAATCAAAAGAAGTGCATCCAGTTGATATAGATGAACAGTGCGCTGTTGAGTCAAGTTTGGTGTGACACAAGCACTGCGAAAGTAAAAATAAGAGTAGGAGTGTGTTATACGCCTAATGACTTGAATGAGTACAATGAACAATTGTACAGAGAAATAGAGTGGGCTAGTAAATCAGAATGTCTTATAATGGGGGATTTTAATGTCTTCTAATGGGGAATTTTAACTTCCCAGATATTGACTGGAACTTGTGGGTTGGTCACTCACACACTAGTAAGACTTTTGTGGATTTATTGGATGATTGTTTTCTGCAGCAGCATGTTCGAGAGGCAACCAGAGAGGGTAATACTTCCGATCTGGTTATCAGCAGTGATTATTCGTGTATTAAGAATTTGCAGATAAAGGAACCACTAGGTGGCAGTGATCACATTGTACTGATGTGAGATTTACTTAAAGATATAATTACCATCAGGGGTAAAGGAAAGGGTTTTTGCTTCTGTAAAGGTGAGTACAGTGGTCTCAGACAGTTTTTAAATTCTGTACAGTGGGATCAACTGACGATGTTACCAACAGTAAATTCTAAGTGGGAAGGAATTAATTCAATGAATTAATCGTGGAAGCTACTAAAAGTTTCATGCCTATTAAGAAATATTGTTAGAGGTTCAGGCCTAAATGGTTATCAAATGAACTAATGAGACTCGTGACAGGAAATAAAAATGCATGGGATGCATATAAATTATCAAGCGACTCAGAAGCCTATGGCAGATATAAGCTAGTCTGTAATCAGGTCACAAAGGAGGTTAGGCAGGCGAAGGCAGATTACGAGAAATCTTTGGCAAACGATGCTAAGAAAAACAGCAAGGATTTCTTTACTTATATAAACTCTAAAAGGAAGGGGATGAATCTGATTGGTCCACTTGATATCGATGGTTCGACTGTTGATGATCCTTTCAGATAGCAAACAAACTGAACGAGTATTTTGCATCTACATTCACACATGAGGAGTTATTAAGGTTTGAAAATGCCAGAAGGTTAACAAATTGTAGCAGGGTGCTTAATGATTTTGTAATAACTGAGAGCAAAGTGGAGGAGAAATTGTTGAAGTTAAACATAAGAAAGGCACCTGGGGTGGATGGGATCTATCCAGTTATATTAAAGGAGGCAGCAAAGCAACGAAAACCGTTAGCCATAATTATGAGAGCATCTTTGGACTCAGGGGAGGTCCCCACGGATTGGAGCTGTACAAATGTACTCCCAATTCACAAATGGGGATTGAAGGGTGACATGAGTAATTACAGACCAGTTAGTTTAACTTCTATTCCGGGGATAAAATAATGGAGTCACTGGTTAAAGATGCATTGTAGGATCATCTAGACAAGACTGCAGCAATAATTCAGACACAGCATGGGTTTGTTAAGGGAAAGTCTTGTCTGAAATTTGATAGGATATTATGATATGGTTACAAAGGAACTGGATGCAAAAAATAATTTCGATACGTATACTTGGATTTCAGGAAAGCTTTTGACACTGTTGCGCATGGAAGACTACTGTACAAATTGGAGCAGAATGGTATTAAGGGTAAGTTGCTACAATGGATAAAAGGATGGTTGAGTGGGAGGAGACAGAGGGTGGTAATCAATGGGTGCTGGTCTTCGTAGACTAATGTTATTAGTGGAGTCCCACAGGGTTCGGTGTTGGGTCCACTGTTGTTTTGTATATTTATCAATGATATTGATGAAGGTATATCAGGCTTAATGTCAAAGTTTGCAAATGATACAAAGGTTGGCAGGGTTGTTAATGACAGTATTGGCAGTGTGCTACTGCAACAGGATCTAGAAAATTTGGGCAGATGGGCTAAGAAGTGGCAACTGAAGTTTAACCTTGAGAAATGCAACGTACTGCATATGGGTAGAAGTAACCCCAGAGAAACGTACCAACTATGTGGTACTACACTTAAGGTGGTAGAAAATGAAAAAGACCTGGGAGTAATTGTGCAATCAGATATGAAGTTTTCTGAGCAATGCAGACAGGCTGCCAGGGCAGGTCATGGGGTTTTGTCAATGATATATAGGAATTTTGCTAGCAGAGAAGGAGGTGATTGTCCCTCTGTATAAGGCAATGGTCAGGCCACACCTTGAGTACTGCATACAGGTCTGGAGGCCTCATTTTAGGAAGGATGTAGATTTGCTTGAGCGTGTTCAGAGAAGGGCAACAAGATTGGTGAGTGGAGTGGAGGGATCCTCTTACCAAGAGAGGCTTAAGTTCTGCAAATTGCAGTGGCTGGAGACTAGGCACCTGCACGGTGATCTGATTGAGGTGTATAAGGCCTTGAATGGGTTGAGCACGCTGAATTCTGATGGGATCCTTCCACTTGTTCAGATTATGAACCTAAGGGGACATAAATTCAAATTAAGAAAAGACAGATGTAGAATAGATGTGCAGAAATTTGCCTTTAGCCAGCGGGTGGTTAATTGCTGGAACAAACTCCCATCTGTCGTTGTGGAAGTTGATAGGCTGAATAAATTTAAGGAGGAACTGGACAGGCATTTGGAGGGAATGGTGTGATTTTTTTTTTTTTTTTTTTTTTTTTGGCTGATGCTGCATAAGCTCATACACTTGCTTTCTTGCATCACATGCCACTACAACTACTACTACTTTCTTTGAAACTTGATTTTCTCCACTCCAATTTTCCTAATAGTGACATAATTTTCCTTGATTTTAATGTTTTTAATACACTGATTTTAATGTTTACAATTCCAGCTGACTTTTGTTTTCTAGCACATAGACCCAGCTTGTTGAGATGATGATGCTTTTGCAATTACTAATGGCCTTGCACTGACTGTTCATTTAGATAACAAAATACCAGCCAATCCTAAACAAACTGCCAACACTCTTTTGATCTTTTTCTCACAAACAGTAATTTCATTACATGGTTAAGGTGAGCAGCCCTCTGGGGACCTTAGATCGCCACTTAGTGATGATATCTTCTCCAATAGAGGCTTTCTCATGCATCCCCTCTCAGCTTCATGTTGTCTAGTATTACAACATTGCAAAATGGGATGATGTGCAAGATTTTCATTCTTCTTTTACTTGGTTGGATTATTGTTTTAAATCATATAATATCAATGTTTGTTCAGATTGTGTCAGTGAAATTATTCTTGTATGGACAAAATCCTTTATACTCCACACTCCAACTTAAAATCTTTTCCTTTATCTAAACTATGAGTTTCTAATAAATTGTGTAAGTCTGTTCAAGATAAGAAAGTTGCATATCGCAATTAGCTTACACTCAAATCTCCTGGTTCATTTCCTGCCTACACCAAAGCCTGCAACAATTGTAAAGCAGTTATTAATCACTCCAAACTAGATTTGAACAGGCTGAGAGCAAAAAACTTGTTTCTTGTCCGAAGAGTAGTCGAGCATATTCTGGTCTCTTGCCAATGCTACTGGCCAAAACTTTTGCCCATCTGTACTCCCACCTCAGCTAGAGATAGAGCTGACTTTCTTGCATACTACTTTTATTCTAACTCTTGCACTGATGACCTTGGTAAACCACCTCCTACCACTCACAGTACACTTCGGAAGACCTCCTGCAGTCTTCCGTCAAAAGAATGTCAGAAGAATTTTTGAAAACTCATGATGCCAAGAAAGCATCAAGTCCTGGTATTTTTCCAGTTGTTCTCAAAACCTGCACTCCTGTTCTGTTGCCTTTTTACATTTGATTATTCCATTGGTGCTTATCCTTCTGCTGAAAATTTGCTCATATACAGCCTGTTCCTAAAAAGGGTGACAAATTTCTTAATCCAATTATTGCCCCATTACACACCATCTCCTAAACTAGTTAGAAACTTAAAACTGATAAATGATCACCAATATGAATTTCATCAGTGTCTATCCACTAGTGATACACTGGCTTACACTACTCAACTATGGACAAATTCAATGTAAAAGTTTGGTGAAATTGAAGCAGTTGCTCTTGACATTTCAAATGCGTGCGATCGTGTTTGGCATAAAGGCCATTTAAATAAGCTTCCATCTTATGGAATGCTGATTGTTTTCTGTTTTTGGATATCCAGTTTATTATCTGACTGCTCACTGCAGGTGATGGCAGATGGCTCTCTGTCAGGGTTGCCGCAAGTGGGTAGGCGAGGTAAGCGTTGCTTATGGGTGGCAGTTGAGGAGGGCGTCAATTTTTTTTCTACATATACAAGTCGGACCTCTGTTTAAAAACTTCCTTAAAACGAAATTTTCTATTTAGCGATATTTTTTGAATTCTCCCTGGTGATTACATTTAAAATAGTTTCCGTAGAAAAGAAATATCCATATAACGAACGGATTACGAGAGACTTAACTGGGAATGCATTAACAGTTTGCACTTCTGGCCTTTAGGCAATTGAGAAAATTAGTGCTGCTACTCAGCACGAATTAAGAGTTAAAGGGATTACCATTCTGTAACTTAGTGGTACTCGTAAAACCTATCCAACCGCCTGTTCCAGATACCCAGAAGTCGTGTTGGTCATTTAACTGGTTAACGTTTACCAGTATTCAACACGGCAGGAAAATAATTCGTTTGAAATAAATACAGTTCATGAAATTACAGACTTAAGTTAATTTTCTTATTATGTAGATCTGCGTTCAGTGCCAGATTAAGCTTTGGGCTAGCTGACCAAATTAAGGTATAGGCTCTTGCCTGGGGTGCCAAAAAACAAGAACAATGAAGCAAAAATATATCAATCTTTAGTAAAGGGCACCAAAAAAATCTTTCTGCCCAGGGTGCAGAAATACCTTGGTCCGGCACTGTCTGTGTTTAATATTTATATTTTGCAGGGTCATACTCCAGAACATGGGTACAACTCCATACTTCGGCAAGAAAGAGTGGGAGAAAGCAGAGATAGGATGTGAAGGCAACTCCCACTCACTGCTATTCCCCTCTCCTCTTCACCTGCATGTTACTGGGGGATGTCACATGACATCGCAATATGTCGGAGCTGAAATGAAGAAAAGAAATGACAAAACATTGTGTCATTTAATATTTTGTGCTGAAACCTTTTGCTTTTATGATGGCTTTCAATCTTTGTGGCATATTCTCGACCAGCTTTTTATAAATACCAGGTGATATGTTCCTCCACTCAGCCTTTAACACAGCCACCAGTTCAGCCTTGTTCTTTGGGCGATCTTAACATGCATGTACCCAACGACCCAATACATCCTAAAGATGCTTGATAGGGTTCAGATCAGCTCTCTGGGCTGGCCAATTCAACTTTTCCACATCCATGTTCTCAAACCATTCTGTTACAACCCAAGCAGTATGGCATGGCGAGTTGTCTTGCTGATACAGGTATGGGCCTTCCCCGAAGTATTGCCATAATGTTGGAAATACATAATTGTCCAGGTTGTCCTAGTACTGCACAGCATTCATGATTTTTTTGAAAATGACTAATGGGCCCAAGCCAAACCATGAAAGGAGCCCCATACCATGACAATGCTTCCACCAAATGACATTGTTGGGAGGATACAATCAGGAAGGAACTGTTCCCCTGGCATTCTCCACACCCAGGAACAGACATCAGACTGGTAGAGTGCGAACCTCGACTTGTCTGTCCATAGGACTATTTTCCACTGCTCTACAGTCCAGGATTTGCGCTCCTTACACCATGTTAATTGGCATCTAGCATTTGTTGAGGTGATCAATTCTGTTGAACGTATCATCTTGCATGCCCACTTTTGCAATTGTTTGTTCGAAGCCCAGTGTGCATATTTATAGCAGGTTCTGTGATGGGGCAACAGGTCCTATGCATGCAGAGGACCTGTTGCTCCATCCACGGAGGGGTGTCCAGATATTAATGGTAGGGCAGTGTATATGAAGCTCTTGAATGTCTACAAAATATCACGGAATATTTTAAAGAAAATAGAATAGATGAAGCAGTCAAAAAATTCTCAATTTGGCTATTAATATGGCTACTATTATTGGTATTGAAGGTTCGTTTCCAGAAGTAAGCACCGTAAGGAAAAGAAAGTAGAGATGATACTATTCAGAATCTGCAACAAAATTTCAAAATTAATTTTTTTCTTTCAAATTAAGGACACAACAATTTTCTCGTTAACTAAAAGGTTTACAAATATAAAAGAACATGAAGAAATATTTAAAATATTTTATAATATTTCCGACTTAAAAAAATGGTAAGATGACGATTTATTAAATCATTGCAAATATTTACATTGATCGTAATGAGTCCGATATTGATGGTTTAGCATTATCTGAAGAACTTTAAGAGTACTTCAAATTTATATTGAATATAAAGTTATATACTCCATTTGAAGTGTTACAATATTTTTTAAAAACCGATTTTATAGATAGTTTTCCAAATGTAGCAGTTGCATTAAGAATTTTTCTAACTTTACCAGTTTCGGTTGTCTCAGGTGAAAGGAGTTTTTCAAACTTAAAATGAATCCAAAATCATTGACGATCAAAAATATCTCAACAACGACTCTCTAATTTGACAATAACGTCAATAAAAAATGATCTTTTGGAACAAATAAACATAAATGAAATACTTAATAAATTTGCATCTCTTAAAGCAGGGAAACGTATATTTTATAATTTTCCTTTTATTTTATTATTGTGATTTAGAATTTAAAGTTTATTTTCAAAATGATTTTGTTATTTTTGTTTGTTGTTTCATTATATTATATGTGAGATATGTTGTAATTCTTTTCTTTTTCAATCCAAATATTTTGGGGTGGCAAATTTGATTTCACTTACTGGCAGCACATAAGGTTGCAGCGGCCCTGCTCTCTGTCTTTTATCTTCTCTATTAATGCTGATGTTCCTCAAGGTTCAGTTTTTTCTCCCACTCTTTTCCTCTTATATATTAATGATCTTCTTCCATTTTCTGGAAACCGTATCCATAGTTTTACTGATGATAGAACATTGTATTCCACCTTCCAGTTTGAGAAACCTTTTTATGTTTGGTAGTAGATAAAAATATAAAAACTATAAAAAGATTTTAGAAACCTTTTTATATTTGGTAGTATGAGAAGTTGAAGCTGTTTGTGTCTTGCACAAACAGATTAAACTTGACAGATATCTACTACCAATTCCTAAAATACCGAACTTCAGGTAATTCTGCAATGGGGCAAAGATAACTTAGTTAATTTCAATCCTTTGAAAACTTGGTCTTCTATTAAATCTCACAAAAAGGATTCTTCTGCCTCCTATGCTTAACTTCAGAGACACTCAGATTTTTAGACAAGATTACGTATTTCTATTATGGCATAAGCACATCACAAATATTGTTTCTTCTGCATCTAAAAAACTGGGGTTTCTTTTTTGCTCTCGGAATTACTTTTCTTCAAAACAGCTACTCACTCTGTACAAATCTGAAATCTGCCCTACCATGGAATAGTGTTCCCATATCTAGCACAGTGTCCCATAACCATCAAAGGAATGGGTGAGTGGGAGAAGACAGAGAGTGGTAATCAATGTACACTGCTCTTTGTGGACTAATGTTATTAGTGAAGTCCCCCAGGGTTTGGTGTTGGGCCCGTTGTTGTTTTCTATATTTATCAATGATGCTGATGAACGCATACCAAGCTTAATGTTGAAATTTGCAGATGATACAAAGGTTCACAGGATTGTTAATGACAGTATGCTGCAACAGGATCTATAAAAGTTGGGCAAATGGGCTGACAAGTGGCAACAGAAGTTTAACATTGACAAATGCAAAGCACTGCATATAGATAGCAGTAACCCCAGAGTAACACATCAACTGTGTAGTACTACACTCACAATAGTGGAAAATGAAAAGACTGGGGGTAATTGTGCAGCCAGATATCAAGTTTTCAGAACAGTGCAAACAAGCTGCCACAGCATCTCATGTGGTCCTGTCAATAATATACAGGAACTTTGATAGCAAAGATAAGGGGGTGATTACCCTTTGTATAAGGGTAATTAGCATTAGCATTAGTAGAGGCATATGATGCAAGAAAGCAAGCTTATTCAGCATCAGCCAAAAAAAAAAAAAACAAAAACACACCACTCCCATTTCACCCCTTCGTTCGTTCGAAATACCTGTCCAGTTGAGCCTTAAATTTGTTTAGGCTATCAACTTCAACAACAAATGATGGAAGTCGGTTCCACCAACCAACCACCCGCTGGCCAAAGGCAAATTTCCGCACATCTATCCGACATCCGTCCTTCCTCAATTTGAATTTATGCCCTCTGAGGTGATTATTCTGAGCAAGAGGAAGAATCCCATTGGCATTGAGCATGCTCAAACCATTCAAAGCCTTATACACCTCTATCAGATCACCTCGCCGGTGCCTAGTCTCCAGACTCTGTAATTTGCAAAACTTAAGCCTTTCTTCGTAAGAGCAACCCTTTGTTCCATTCACTAATCTTGTTGCCCTTCTCTGTACGTTCCAGCAGCTCTACATCCTTCTTGAAATGAGGCTTCCAGACCTGTATACAGTACTCAAGATGTGGCCTAACCATTGCCTTATACAAGGGAATAATCACCTCCTTATCCCTGCTAGAAAAATTCCTGTATATCATTGACAAGACACCATGAGCTACTCTTGCAGCTCGTCTGCACTGCTCAGAGAACTTCATATCTGCCTGCACAATTACCCCCAGGTCCTTTTCATTCTCCACCACTGTCAGTGTAGTACCGCAGAGTTGATACGTTGCTCTGGGGTTACTGTTTCCCATATGTAGTACTTTACATTTATCAATGTTAAACTTCATTTGCTACCTCTCAACCCATCTGTTCAACCTTTCCAGATCCTGTTGCAGCAGCATAGCGTCATTAGTGTCCTTAACAACCCTGCCAACCTTTGTATCATCTGGAAACTTGGACATTAAACTTGATATACCATCATCAATATCATTCATAAACACCGAAAACAACAACGCACCCAACACTGAACCCTGAGGAACTCCACTAATAACATTAGTCCACGTTGAGCAGTGTCCATTGATTACCACTCTCTGTCTTCTGCCACTCAACCATCCCCTTATCCATAGCAGCAATTTGCCTCCAATGCCACACTGCTCCAATTTGTGCAGCAGTGTTCCATGTGCAACAGTATCAAAAGCCTTTCTAAGATCCAAATATATAATATCAAAGTTATTCCCTGCATCCAGTTCTTTTGTGACTACATCATAGTATCCAATCAAATTGGTCAGGCAAGACCTGCCCTTAACAAAACCATGCTGCGTCTGAGCTATAACTGAATTCTTGTCTAGATGATCCTGCAGTGCTTCTTTAACCAGTGCCTCCATTAATTTTCCTGGAACAGAAGTTAAACTAACAGGTCTATAATTACTTGTGCCAGCCTTTGATCCTCCTTTGTGAATTTGGGTTACATTTGCACATCTCCAGTCTATGGGTACCTCCCCCGAGTCCAAAGAAGCTCTCATAATTATGGCTAGGGGTTTGCTTACTTCCTTTGCTGCCTCCTTTAATATAACTGGATAGATCCCATCCACCCCAGGTGCCTTTTTTATGTTTATCCTCAACAATCTCTCCTCCACTTTCCTCTCAGTTATTACAAAATCATCTAGCTCACTGCCAATGTCTACTTTACCTATGTCCTTCTCCTTCCTGAATAACTCCTCATGCGTGAATGTAGATGCAAAATACTCGTTTAGATTGTTAGCCACCTGAGCAGGATCCTCAACTGTTGAACCATCAATATCCAGTGGACCAATCTGATTCATCCCTTTCCTTCTTGAGTTTAAATAGGTAAAGAACTCTTTTCTGTTTTTCTTTGCATCCTTTGCCAAAGATTTTTCGTAGTCTGCCTTTGCCTGCCTATTCTCCTTTGTGACTTGGTTACAGACCAACTTATATCTATCATAGGCTTCCATGTCGCCCATTAATTTGTATGTATTCCATGCATTTTTCTTCTCTGCCACATGTCTCATTAGTTCATCTGACAACCATTTAGGCCTAAACCTTGAACAATATTTCTTAGTTGGTATGTAAAGCCTGGTAGCTTCCAAGATTAGTTCCTTGAATGCTTCCCATTTTGAGTTTGCTGTTGGTAACATCATCAGTTGGTCCCACTGTATAGAATTTAAATACTGTCTCAGACCCATAGTCGCCTTTACGAAAACAAAAACCCTTCCCTCTTCCTCTGATGGTGGTTACCTCCTTGAGTAAATCCCACTTCAACACACTGTGATCACTACCACCTAGTGGTTCATTTATCTGCAGATTCTTAATGCATGAAGAATCACTACTGATAATCAGATCAAGAGTATTGCTCCCTCTTGTTGCCTCACGAACATGCTGATGTAGAAAACAATCATCCAATAAATCCACAAAAGCCTGGCTAGTGTGTGAATGACCAACCCACAAATTCCAGTCAATATCTGGGAAATTAAAATCCCCCATTACAATCATCCCCTTATAAAAAAGGTGTGGCAATAGGCAGGCCACACCTTGAGTACTGCATACAGGTCTGGAGTCCTCATTTTAGGAAGGATGTAGAGCTGCAGAACAAGTACAGAAAAGGGTAATGAGATTGGTGAGGGGAACTAAAGGGTGCTCTTACCAAGAAAGGCTTAAGTTCTGCAAACATCTGGAGACTAGGCACCTGTGAAGTGATCTGATTGAGGTGTATAAGGCTTTGAATGGTTTGAGCAAGCTCAATGCTGATGGGATTCTTCCTCTTGTGCAGATTACAATTCAATTACAATTGAAGGAACAGAAATTCATTTTGAGGAAAGATGGTTGCAGACTTATGGGCGTAAATTTGCCTTTAGTTAGCGAGTGGTTGATTGCTGGAACAAACTTCCATCTGTCATTGTGGAAATTAACAGCTTAAATAAATTCAAGGAAGAACTAGACAAACTTTTAGAGTGAATGGTACTAGGTGAAATGGGAAGTTTTTTTTTGGCCATTGTTGTATAAGCTTTCTTTCTTGCATCATATGCCACTACTAATGCTAATGACCTCTCTCAGGCTTCTATACTCCATTCAAAAGAGGGTAATTAGGTTAATCAATCGCCTATCTTTTACAAAATCTCTCAACTCAGTCTCATAGTATCTTTTTTATAGATATTTCCATGGGCAATGTTCTTTTGAATTGGCTTCTACTATTCAAAACCAGGCCAGTCAGTACCCTTTTACTGTTCAACTCCAAACTCACAGAATCAACATTTTTCTTCTTCCTCATTTATTCCTTCAACTTTTGGAACAACCTCCCTTCACACACATTTTCTGAAAATTACAATCTACTAAAATTCAAGTCTATTGTCAACAAGTATCTTTCATCATCTCAACCTTGAACTAATGCACGGTACTAAATACTGTAGGTTTAATACATTTTGCTTTTGGAGTTTTCATTAAAAAAAAAAAAAAGAAACACACAGAGCTTCTAGAGAAGGTTCATAAAACAGAAATCACTCCTGAAAAGTACAAATTGATCAATATGAACAGCTTAGAAAGTGCAGACTAAAATTTAGTGACTAGACATTTTAGGGGATATGAATATAATACCCCTGAATGGGATCACCAAAACAAATGAAAGAGATATATGCTTACTAGTAAAAGAGATAATAACCAGGGGAAACAAATATACAATTTTAGGGAGTAACAATAAGCCAAATTTCATGAATTTGCCTTCAGACCATGAGCTGTAGATTAATGTAACAAATTACTTGAAAAAGTAGCAGAGGCAGAGTTTGGTAGAATTGAATTCTTAGAGCAGAATTGGATGGTCACTTCAAGCTGTTCTGTTTAAAGTCACACTGAAGTGACAAAGGAAGGCCTACAAGTTATACTGGAGCATGAAGGGCTATAGGGTGGTAGGTGCTGGGGGTCTGTGGATGGTTTATCTGGATTTGTTACAATCCTAACATTGGTAGCTTTTCAGCAGTCAGAGAAGTGGCCTTGGAGGCAGGAGGTACATAAACTTATGACAGCAAGACTTGGAGCAACAGTCTTCACAGCTTCAACCTCATTACAGTCAGTATTTGGGCATTTACTGTTTCTGACATGTTTGTTAGTATTCTTAGTGGTTTAGTGGTGGGAAAATTATGGTTCAGTGCTGTTGGAGGGTTGACATGCCTTATGGTCACCTTAAATTTTTTTTGTGAATTTCTTCATGGAGGAAGAGGGGTATCCTCATCTCTTGAGGGAAGATATTTTCAATGACACTTCTTATTGTGGTTTCCCAAGAAAGAAAGATTCTGTTGCTGGATAGTTTAGGATGTCCTAGTATAGTGATATTGTTAGAGCCCACCTTAGAAATTACCCCAAGAGTAGAAATTTAGAAATTACAAGTGGTAATTTCTACCTTGGTTTCTACTGTTACCTCAGTGGAAGAAACCACACATTTCACTGTCTCTTGGTAAAGCTTACTGTATTTGCT